>NW_010337848.1:0-29853 GCF_000700745.2 Antrostomus carolinensis | reverse complement strand
GAGGGGGAAGGCTGCGGGGTCGGGCGGGGGAGCGCCCGGCCGGCGGTTTCCTGGGCGGTGGGCGCTCTCAGAAGAAACGCGGGTGGCCGCCGGGGCACCTTCGAGAGCCCGGAGGAGCGCGACCCCTGAAGCGCTGGGTAACAACGATTTGACCTTTCAGTTAAGGGCGTGCGTTTCGCGGAGGAATGCGCTGAGCGGCGGAGACTCTGGTTCGTAGGGGGTTAATAGCCGTCTTGGCACCTAAAGCTAGATTTAGTAAGTGGTGAAGCATCTTCACAGCATGCTGGTTTGGAAGTGGAGCAAGTCAGCTGAGGTTGGTGGTACTTTGAGCTTACTTTGAGCCCTAAGAAAAGGGCACAGGTGCGGTCTTTTGTTGTATTGCATACACATAGGCATGCCACGTAGATGACAAGGTCTTTTGAGTTTTCTCTAGGTGGGTCACGGCTTCTTCCAGCCTCTTTGGCTAGTGCATATATATATGGTGTAAAACTGCATCGGAAAAAGTGTGAAGCTGTTTTGTAGTCCTGAAACTATTTATACCTGGAAGGTATTATAAAGGTATAAATAATACAGCTATTTATACCTGGGAAAGGAGGTCATGTGACCACCAGCAGGCAAGCAGAATTTTGCTTGTTTACTTTCTCCAGCTCTTGGTTTACTTTGATGCCAGAAACTTTATTTAACTAGGCAAAGACAGCTGTCAGATGCAGTTGTCATACTAGTGGAACATAAGTTTGCTACTTTCAGTTTGAGATTTCTTAATTAAAAGAACTTTTTCCCTGTACACTATAATGAAATTGCTTGTGGTGTTCTTGACTTCTCACAAGCCTCAGCAGTCCAGTATCTTTTACTGTGACTGTTCCAGAATAGGAAGACAGCAATCTAGAGATAACACTAAAATATCTCCAGATGCCATATACAGTGCATCTACTAAATTTAATTTTGGGGAGGACAAGTGCAGTATTCGTATGTGCCCTCAATTCATAGCAGATTACCGTGTTCCACTTTTATTGCCCTTAGGAATCAAGGATTTGGTGACTGTTCAGTTTTTCTACTAACCTTGCTTTGCAGAGGTTAACCAGCAGTCAAGGTGAAGTATTTTTATTCCTAACTTCTGCAGTTCATGGCAGAGAGTTAGCATTGTTTGCCTTTGGGAGGCTCAGAAGTCTTGCTATAATTTTATACAAAGGATTTATGTTTTTGAAAGGCGTAGTCTGTGCAATAGAACATATTCAACAGCTTTAAAGTTGTTAATTTTATTTCTATTGGAAGATTAAGACTGGGCATAAACTGACTTCAGCAATGCTCTTTAGATTCTGGGTTGAAGGGCCTGTGTTACACATGTTGTTGCCAGTTAGTACTCAGTGTCAGATTTCATACACAATTTAAGCAGTGCTGACTGCCCTGTTTTGGAAACTCCTTCTAAAGATAGGAATACAGACTTTAAATGGCTACTGCCAATACTTCAGGGATTTTTATTGTTCTGTTTGACAAAAGTATTATGAGAGTAGGATCTGTTAATTTTGGAATTAGCATCAGAATTACGCAAATTCTGAAAAAGTGGGGCTCTTCTGCTGGAGTCCAGGAAGCAATATGCTATGTTATTTGCCAGAAGTGTTTAGCAGATAAGAACTTGGTCTTATTCTGCATATCCTTGTTAGTGCTCAGAGCTTGGTAATAAAGGGCTTTTTTAGATTGTCAAATTGAAACTGGTCATAACCTGCACATGCAGCGTAGTGCCCAACAAGTACATTATTTCTCAGCATTAGTATGATGACACTTTTTCTTTTCTTACAAGTTCATAATGATGTTACTTAGCAGTACAACTGCAGCATTGAATGGTATAATAACATCCATATAACCTTCTTTAAGAATGCTGATATCACTTGGTGGGGGCAGGGTGTGCAGACATACTTTAATTCTATAACCCTGTAATTGATTTTGGTGACATGCCAGCTCCTAATGCAGTTCTTGATTTCATTTACAGCATCAAGATGACTCAGGAGACAAACCAGACCCCAGGGCCCATGCTGTGTAGTACAGGATGTGGATTTTATGGAAATCCTAGGACAAATGGGATGTGTTCCGTTTGCTATAAAGAGCATCTTCAGCGACAGCAGAATAGTGGTAGAATCAGCCCAATGGGTAAGGGTGTGTGGTGTTTGTTTTGTTGGGTTTTGTTTTTTTTTATTTTGCTACTTTTAAAATAAATCCCATAAGATGATGAGGAATCCCAGAATACTTTTCAGGAGAACTTCTGAAAGCTGTGTACTAAAACAGTTAATATCAAAGAGAATACAACTTTAAATCACAGTAAAGATAAAAATACATTTCTGTGTAATGTGTTCTGCTCTGCTTGGCGTTCAGCCCTAACTTGATTTCCCACTTAGCCTCCTCTGTTAGCGTGTTCTTATACAATCTTTGTATTTTGGTTGCTAACAGTGTAGGCTGTCTTTAAGTAAGAAGTAATATGCAGTAGCAGTGAAGATCATATGCAGTTTGTAGCTGTATGTGAGTCTATTTGACTAACATATATTCTACCATTTGCTCACAACTAACTTGTCAAATTCTTGTTATATAGGAACAGCCAGTGGTTCAAACAGTCCTACCTCAGACTCTGCATCTGTACAGAGAGCAGACACTAGCTTAAACAACTGTGAAGGTGCTGCTGGCAGCACATCTGAAAAATCAAGGTAAGATGAAGTTACTCTTTTGAGGTTTGAATGAGCTGCGAGTGTGCAGCAAGTTCAAGGCCTGCAGCAGTCCTGCCCTATTGTGGTGAGTTTCTGCAGAGGAAAAAGGGACGCTCTACCTAACAGTGCTTTATGAATACATGTAAATGAAAACAGACTAAAATATTTTATTTTGGACTGCTACATTTAAAAGGAGGGTTTTGATTTATCTGGATAAATATTTGCTACAGGTTTGCCTGTTTTTCTTTTAGGGAAACTAAAACAGAATAAAAAATGTGTTTTGAAGATAGTAGAAGGAATAGAGGATGGAGGTCAGGAATGTGTATCAGTAGTAATCGAACAGGTAGTTTATTAATGGGTCTGGGCAGTTTAAGCTTCTATGCTGAATGCAAAACTATCGTAAATTATGTGTTTCACTGTACTTAAACAGAAATGTGCCTGTTGCCGCTTTGCCTGTAACGCAGCAAATGACAGAAATGAGTATTTCAAGAGAGGAAAAAGTAACACCGAAAACAGAGACTGAGCCAGGTATGTTTGCAGAGTAACACTGGGTACAACTGATGACTTAAGGGAAGCTGGTGGTTTGTTTACTTCCTAAGTAGACGTTTCCTGTTGTGGTGTTGGTCTGGATGTACCATTAAGATGATTGTTAAGGATGCTTTTCAAGCACTTCCTCATCAGAATCCAGGAAAAGGACTACTGCCACAACAGATGCACGTTCAATGTTAGTAAAAAAATATAGACTCCAGTTGAGGTGGTTTTGGCTCCCAAACCTTCATTTTTAAAAATAAGGAACTCCAGAATTACATTTGGGCAAGGTACTCAGTTTTGAGGTCAAAATGTTGAGATTTTCCTGTATTATCTAGCAGTGCAATTCCTGCTGACTCTTGATAGTCAAAATGGCTTGTTGCATTTGGAGGATTGAGTTCTTAATAAATTCCATTCCACAGAGGAGTGAGGCTGGTTCTTGAACTAATTGAGTAATCATAATAGCTGGGTGTGAATTTTCAATTTAAAAGTTTTATTCTAGTACTGGAAGGTTTTAGCTGTAGGAGTTAGTGTTTCTTGGAGGAGGCAGGCAGTCTTCTTACCTAGAAGCAGGAAGTGATTGAATTCATATCACTTGTTTTGTACTTAAACATATACACACTTTTAAAATTTATTTTAACAGTTCTGAAACAGTTGTAAAACACTAAAAGCTGATGTTTAGTAGGAAGTCTGTTCACTGAAGCTGAAGATAATTCATTTTTTTCAGTTTTGAAGACAGTGAGATGAAAATTGCAGAAGATGCTACTCAGCACTGTATAGAAGTGACCTTTATTTTGATATATCTTTGCCAGCAAAGGCTGCTCTAACACCTGATATTTAATTTTTCAGTATTTGTACAGATGATTTTACCATTTGCAGTTAGTCACACTAAGTCAGGATTCTGTGACATGAGCTGGTACAGTTATACAATCTACTGGGTTTTTCATTATGTATAGACTGAGAGATTTTTGCAAGTATTAGCTTCCTCTAACTGATGTCATCTGAAGAGGCTTTCTGTATGTAACTGAAATAATTTAGATTTTGCTACAATAGGTTATAAACCTATCTTGCCTTGTTATGAATTCCTACCTGATATGTGGCAAGCAGGAAAGAGGAATAAAATGGTAGCAGTGGTGAAGTAGTGGGTGACTTTATTCTTATTAGAACTGCCAGTAGGAATATGTCATTTTGACAGGTGTGAAGAACAGTCTTCAGTTATTGTTGACATACTGCCTGTTTTCCAGGTACTATGGATCAGCTGTGTGATAGGTAGTGTCACCCAGCACTCTATTAATTAGAATATGGGGAGAAAAAAATCAAGAAGCACCTCAAGATACTTATGCATTGTAAATCTCACAGGTTGAAACTAGTAAAAGCTGTCACAATCTTATGTAGATATCACTCGAAAAACTACTAGAGAACTTAAATGTGTCTGAAAAAACTTGTGGAATAAAACTGCCTTCCTGAGTACGTAGCTGTACATTCCTGAGGCAGCCTCAGCCGCTGTAGTGCCCGAGTTCCCTTTTCAGTGCTACAGTTTGGCACAGATTGTAGACACCAGAGAATAGTGTCCTTATATACTGTGCTTAGGGTTCGTGGGATGTCTGAAATACAGAAAGTGTTGGCTGTATTCAGTGATACATTGATCTCTGTCTTGCAGGCAAGAGAAACTGGCTTAGACTTTTGTCCTGGTTTTGCTAGAATACAGTAGATTTTCTTCTCAGCAGCTAAAATAGCCGTGTTTGGTTTTCAGCATAGGATTTGTTGTAAGAATGTTGATAATGTACTAATGTTTTTAGTTGCTGCTGGAGGTCCAAGGACTTTGTGTTTTGCTAATCTGCAAGTGCAAAGGACTAGGAGGGAGGAAACACAGTAATTAGCAGAATTGGCATTTGAATATGTCAGTGAGATACTCTGTATCGTATCACATCCAGTATATTTTGGAGGGTTGACCAGAAAGCTGGGGATTCTCTCGGGGATCACTCAGGCTCACTCTTCTCAGGATTACGGTTTCGGGACTGTCTGGGCTCCAGGATCGCTGGCTGGAGACAGGTTGGGCATCGGTCAGTGGGTGGTGAGCAGTTGCACTGTGCATCACTCATATATTCTTTTATTACTGTTGTTATTATTAGTTTATTTTAATTAGTGAATTGTTTTTGTCTCGACTCGTGAGTGTTCTCACTTCTACCTTTCTGTTTCTCTCCCCTGTTCTGTGGAGGGAGAGTGAGCAAGTGGCTGTGTTTGGCTGTTAGCCAAAGGAGTGAAACCACCACAGTTTTTTTAGAAAAATCCCTCTTGTGTCTGGACTAGTTGCATTTTTCTCCTCTCACAAGGTGGAACTGAAACAATGGCAAATAATTCGCATCGCCTCATAACAACAAACCTAATAGTTTATGAGGTGTAATTCTCTAAGGCAATGCCACAGTCATGGAGTTGTTGATGAAAACACAGTCTAGTGGTAAGCACAGTCTGACCCTAGCAGCTGAATGTCATAACCAGCTATCAAATAGTAGCAGATCATGGAGAAACAATGTAGCCTTCAAGCACAGTAGCTTGTTCTCCTTTTAACATCTTCAACAGCATGAATTAACATTCTCCTCTGACAGATATTCATTAGCAAGTTAAATTTTGGATATTTCGCTTACAAGCCATGAAGTTAAATATAGAATTGCATCTGGTCAACTGATTTTTTTTTTTTTTAGCAGTCTGTAGCATGAAATGATACTTGTTTGCTGTTGGAATTGAAGCAACTGACTTGAGGTGGTGCAATTGAGAACAAGGAGACAATGAAGATTAACAGGCTTATTTTTCTTGTTTGTAGTTCCCCTACACCACCTTCGCACAGGTTGAGGTTGCAACCTGGATTCTCATTTAGAGAGTGGTGCTGAAACTAGTAATTGTATCTTAACATTTGAAGGAAGAAAGGCATGAGGAGTGAAACTAACCTAGTTGATCTAATGTGCTGTGTTTTCTTGAAACTTGTAATTTCTTAGTTTAACTTGCTGTTTCATGCAATTCGATAACTGAACAGTGGTGTTTGTTCAGTGTAGTTGTGTGTCTGAGCTGCTCATAAGTCAGAGAAATATAAAGGCCTTTATGTCCAAACTCAAATTCTTGAGTGGACACTACTTAAAAAATACAAGAAAGAGACTTGAGTTATATAGTGACTACTAAAAATAAACTTTGAAAAGAAATATATTTTAAAAATCATATTGTTTCAAGTTACAGCCTGTTTTTAGCATTTTCTTGTGCTTTTGTAGGTCTTGTGCTGAATGATGAGCCTCCAGTCAGGTCTGTCAGTGTTTCCAGACATAATTAGTATAAACATGTGCATCTGAGGCTTCAGGGGGTTGTTGTTGTTGTTGTTTTGGGGTTTTTTTGTTTTGCTTTTAGACCCAGTAAAAGATCTGTTTTAGGGAGCAGTGTCATTAGCTATCACTTTGTGAAGCCACAACTGCAGAGTAGCACTGTTTATAAAGACAGACAGAAACTGAACTGGTTATGGTCTTGTGTAAATTACATATTTAAAACTACCCAAATACTGTTAACTTAATAATTAATCCACATTGTGGCCTATCTTGTGTAAATGCTATATTTAAAAATAACCAGTACTGTTAACTTATTGTATAATTACTCGACGTTGTAGCCTACCTTTTCTGTTCCTGAATTAATCAGCTTCAGAAGACAGCAGGCAGTGGTGGTGGGCTCACTTGTTTCTTGGCTTTCTACCAAGCCAATATGATTAGAGTTATTTTACAGCTATCCTGCATTCAGGTTGATACCCTGTTATGAGTTAGCCTCAATTATGTTGTAGACAGAACCAGTGTATTTTATCTCTGTGTAGGGTGTGTTGCAGATAGTATTGTGAGTAAGATGCTGAGTAGACAGCTAGCATATGAGACGTGGTAGGCTCAAGATGGTAACAACATGATAGTCCTTAGATCTTGATGCAATGCTTGCCTTGTTAATTCTTATTTGTTTTCACACATGGCTATAGTATTTTAACCATGTTGCTATCTGTAGACAGTTCATTTGTGGCTGTTGGTAAAGTTATCTGATATAGCACTTCTGTCTTGTGTTGAAAATAATAAGCTCATCTTCATGTTTCCCATATCTGCTGTAGCTTCAGTAGATGCCCTTGATTGAAACAATTCTGAAATGGAACAGGTAGTCTTTTCTAAGCCCTGAAGCTGTCCACCTTGAAAAATAAGACTGGGGACCCAGTTGGTGGTCCTGTGCTTGTTGGTGGTAGGGTGCTATTATTATTTTAACAGGGGTATACCACAGACATAAAGTCTTCATGGTGACCAAATTAAACCATATTTTTATGTGATACTGGAAATGGGGGATCTTTACATTGTATTAATGTAACAATAAAGTTATTCAATACACCTCTTAGAGTTGGGCATATGAGGTGAGTTGCATGGTGCAGAACACTTCTTTTCTTTGGCTTGAAATTAATCATGATGGGAAGTTTATTCTGCAGCTTTTCATCATGGGCATCTGGGTTGGTGTAGCAATTGTTCCTGAAGAATAAAGTATTTATGCTCAGGAAGCTTGATAAAGCATAGTAAGTACTGTCCATCTTTTCAGACTAAAATTTTGTATACAAGTCCATTGTGTTAACATGCAATATAAAGACTGCACAGTCACTAGTACAGCTTTGTCCCCTGGTAGTGCAGAAGTGCAGTCTAATGTCTTCCCGATTACTTTTGACTTGACCTTTTTTCTTGTTTGTTTTATTTGTCCAGTTCTTCCATGATGGGAGTTGGGCGTTAGCTGCATCAAGTTAGATGCTTAAATCAATTTTATTTTTTCTTTTAACACTTTCAAGACTTTCCTCTACTGATATGCTTACCAGTTACTAGTACTGTGAATGTCATGCAGTTTAAGCTGTTTGGATCTTATTTTTGGTTAATTTTTGTTTAATCAGAGTAGCTTCTAAAAACTTCTTGGTGTTACTTTGGTAGTGTTTTCTGGTCACTTTTGATATGGCAACAAAAAGTAATACTGCTTCATTTCATCACGTTTTTTTCAACTTAGACACCGGAGTCATTCCTTTCCAGTGTGAAATATCAGTGGGGAAAATACTTACAGTAGGCATGCTCTTTTGCGAAAACCATGCTGGTTTATATAAGGAAAAACTACTGTTAGTTTTGAAAATGCAGTTCTTGGAGTGTTTTTTAATTTTGAATGGCAGTCCTCACGTAGTCACTGTGGCTTAATACTTTGGGATCTGAGGAGTGTTTTGTTTTCCAGTTTGTAGGGCCTTTCTGCATGCATATAGGTTGAGTAGCTGTCATGCTGTGGCACATGGCTAGCTTTTCTCATCAGTGGCCTTGCTGTTCCCATATGCCTTTTGTAAAGATGCATCTTATGTTAAGACTACATGTGAAGGAAATTTTCCCACATTCGTGATGCAGTGCCTGTATTTGTGGGTTTTTCTGGGCACCTCTCCAATACGAAGATTATGTTAGTCTTTATTATCCTAGCAGATTGGTGATGGTCTTCCTTGTACATGATGGTAGTGCATATTACAGTACCTACACATAACAATGTCAGACCAAAATAATTAAAAAAGGCCTGCCCAGATCTGATAATCCATTGCTTCTAAGTTTTTGGCATTGTTATAAGAGAACTGGTCTGATAAAATTCAGGTGAAGTAAACCTGATCGAGTAACCTCTTGAGCCAAAGATTGCGAAGGGAGAAGTGGCCAGGGTGGTGGAGAGGGGTACATGCCAACAGAAACTGTTAAAGTGATAGAGAAAACCTGTTTTACTGGTGAGAGGTTTGCTTCTTCCAAACACTTGCTGAGGAAGCAGGTCTACAGGTACCAGTAACCACTATTTTTGAGCTTTCAGTATTTGTTCAGTTATTCATTCTATGGTGATCATACAGCAATCACTTGGAGAATTTTGATGATTAGCCCTGTGTGATTTCTAGCATAAAATGAATTTAATAAACTGAGGACTGGCATTGTACTTGCCCGATTGTATTTGGCTTCTGTGCTAAAGGAAACCTTTTGTGACAAGCAGTTGTCAGGATAGTATCTGATGAAATTATATTGGCTGCTGATGTCGTGGCAGAACAAAATTTACAGTATCTTTCATCTGAGCCACAGGCTGATGAAAAAGGGGTTTTGTTCTGAGCTTTAAGTAAGGGGCAGGGTAGGCAGCTTTGCCTCTGTCCTGGCCATTACTCAAAAGCACATTTATGAAGGCTTAACATGATAAAAACTCATTTTCAGACTTAACTCTGCTGGTGGAAAAGAATAGGAGAATCCTTTAGAGAGTAATAAATTGACCATTTTCATTTGTATTTAGGGGGGCTACGTCCTGTATTGTTTTGGGACCTTTTAGTGCCCATTATTGCATGTTGTGTGCTGCTTTTCCTTCTTAGGATGTGTTCTAGTTGTGGGGAAGGGTCCTGGTCAGCAGCCCTTTCAGGAAATGTGCCTCTACAGTTTCTTAGGACCACTTTATAGTTCCTGGGCTGCCAGTTGTCATAGTTTCTTCGTGCAAAGGAGGAAATATACCTGTAGTAGTTGGTAACATTTTCCCTTAGATGGATTTGTTCAGTGTCCTTTGTGGTAGAGTGATCTACTAGGCTATCTCTTTGCCTTGGTGATTCCTGGGAAACTGCTGTTTCCACTTTTGCTTCCTAATTGGCATGTTAGGCAGTGATAAAGGCTGTTCCTCTTCTTGTTTTCATTTTCTCTTAGTGCATCATGTGAGTGGCTTTAATTATTTAGGTCATTGTTGATTTGCCCCTTCTGCATTTTTCTGCTGCATCTGAATGAAATGGCATGTGTGTTTCCAGGGCTTGTATTTATAGGTTGGTTCTGGTGCAGATGAAGCTTACCCCTTAAGCTCTACACTAAATTGCAAAGTCCATGAGCGTTTCTGGTTCCTCTTTTTCATCTGCCATGGCTTAACAATAAGCATTTTATTTTTAAACAAGTTAGCAATATAACAAATCTGAAAGGAGTTTTGTATGCTTTTTGGGAAGAGTTTGGTCTTTTTTTCTTTTTTCTTTTTTTTAAGGCCATAGATGATGGCTGTTTGCCAAGGTGCATAATACCCCACAAGTTTACACTGTTCTTAATATCACTGGTTTTTAACATGGTTTTGGTCACAGCCTCTCAAATAGATTAACCGATACTGAGCACTGCTTTCCTTGGGATTTAAAGAGGATCATATCTGTTCTTGGGATTTAGAGGATCATATCTGTTCATGTAGAAAATGTTAATCATCAAGACAAAAAAAATTACGTTCTCAAAAACCAAAAGCGGCAGTAGAAATTACCCCAAAAGTACAAATAGCAGTAGTCAACACAACTGTTTCTTCATGTCCAGAAAAAATCCACTTTTCACAGCACATGGCACTTACTGATCCAAAAGAATCTCAACTAACAAATCCTATTTATGTTTATAAAGTTGATTACAAATAGGTCCTTAAAGCTTATGTACTCCATTTATTTTGGAATGTGTTTTGTAGTTTGTTGTATTTTAGAACAACAGATGTCATCTTACAGCTGGGAATGTTTAGGAAAACTTGTACCAGGAGCAGGTCTGAAAGTTATGTACAAACACACCTCACTCAGCTTTGCTCTGTTGCAGTTTGGCTCTAAAGAGGATATTTTTTTTTAAAAGGAAGTTTATTTGATTTAAAAAAAACCCCAAACTTTAAAACAAAGTTAACAGATTAAAAAAAAAATTCATGAAAGGACAGATTTTTATCCTTCAGAGAATTTAAGTAAAAGGTGACTCAGGTTTGCGTGAAGGTGTTCATGACAGAAGCAGTTGAAAAATTACTCATTTTGACTATACCTGCTTGAACACTAAAGCTAAATACAGCACAAATATACAGATCTTAAATATAAATCTGTGCTTTGTTCTTGAAATTAGTGAAAGTGTCAAAAACTTGAGGGTTCTTCTGAACTGTGCATGTTTTGTATCTGTGTTCTGAATCTCTCACAGAATTGGTGGCTTGCTAGCTGCTCTCTTGGTGAACTCTTAGGCATCTGACTTCATAAGTACAGTGGCAGAGTAACCCAGTACTCTGATAGTAGTAACACATCACTCAATTTCATTTGTTTCTAAAAGAGTTCCTGTTAGTTGCATTCTCTACAAGTATTCCCTCTGTTCAGCAACTTTAGCCATGACAGTTGTTATTGTTTTAGATCAAATGTTACTTGATCATGTGATTCTTTTACATACTAAATGTGTACATGGAACTTCTGGAGTGCTTTCCAAGCCCTTAACACCTATATATACCTGTACAGGTGTAACGAATAAATGCCTTATTTTCCAGCTGGTGGAACTGTGGGGAAAGTCCAGTTGTCTTCTTGTCTCGGTTTTCATCTGGGACAGAGCCAAAAGCGAAGAGCAGAATACCTAAAAATCCCTATTTCTGATTTACATTTTCCTAGACTAGTCTATGTAGTACTTTAGACAACAAACATGAGGGTCTTGGTAGGGAAAATGAATCCTTCAGAAATACATACATGCTACTGAATAGCTAGTGAAGTCAAGAAAAGGTAATTTAACCTTTATTTCCTTTGCCTGCTTTAACAGTTGTTACTCAACCAAGCCCATCAGTTTCTCAGCCTAGTACTTCGCAGAGTGAAGAGAGAGCTCCTGAACTGCCCAAACCAAAGAAGAACAGGTGTTTCATGTGCAGAAAGAAGGTTGGCCTTACAGGTATGAGAACACGTTGTCAATTTTGAAGAGATCTGTATAATTGGTTGCCTCTTGCTAGATTAAACTTGATGAACTACCTGTACCATTAAATGTACTTGCTTCTTCAGAATCTAAATAACTTAGTACAGCTGTTCTTTTTTCTTACTCTCTATGTCAGAGCAGGCGAACATACCTGCTTTGTAGTGACTAAGCCCTTAATTTACAACTTAATTAAATATGAAGCTTCCTAGTGATGTTGCTTCTTTTTCTACGTACAGGATTTGACTGCAGATGTGGAAACTTATTTTGCGGACTTCACCGTTATTCTGACAAGCATAACTGTCCGTATGATTACAAAGCAGAAGCTGCAGCAAAAATCAGGAAAGAGAATCCAGTAGTGGTGGCTGAAAAAATACAGAGAATATAAGTTAACCTGCTTGTGAAAAGACTGACTGACTTTTTGTTTTGTTTCTAATAAATCCTAGGAAAACACAAAAGAGCAGGTGCATGGCCATTTTCCTTTGTTCTCCAAAGTTTTGCTTTTAGTCTTGTCTGTCTTAATGATATTTCAGAATGTTTGGGTGTTTGTTACAGGCAGAATTGGATAGGTACAGCCCTTGAAAATATATATGCCCTCCCCAGAATATACTTTGATCAGAAAACTGCACAGGAATACACATGCACAGAGGACAGACTGTAGTTCACATGTGCCAAACAGATGTATGCTATCTGCATGGTTGCAGCAGATCTGCCTTTTGAGATGTGTTTGAGGTATGTAATCTTTGGCTAGTGTTGTGTGACTGTTTTGGAGAAAGATACCTCAAAAAGATTGGTAGTCTACTTCTGTCATTTAAAATCTCATTCTAATTTTAATTTCCACACTGCATTGTTTTCCAGCAGAATGTAAGCTATGTAGAGGGGTCCACCATCCCAGTAAGATGAGTGTTGGTGCCATGTTTGGTAAAGTCACTTACCAATTGCACTGAGAAGAAATGGGGGGAAAAGAAAAAAAAAAAAAAGATAAGAGAACGGTTTTGGAAAAGATTACATTAACTTTAGAATCATGAAAATAGGTTCCCAAAGGAGATGTCCTGCTAGGAACTTATGAACTGGCCTGCAACAGAGTTATCTGCTTTTCCTTGCATAGCTAAAAATGTTGTGTAGCACAATATTGTACGACTGATTTACAAAAAAAAAGTTACAAGTGTTTTTAGACATACCACAGCAGCTCTATCAAGCAACACATGTCTTGAGTAAGTTGCTGAAGTATTAGAGCAGTTTGTTATTCATATACTTCTTATGTTCTGTGTGTTCTGAGTTCAAAAGAATATTAGGAGTTAATTTTTCCTAGTTTGAAATGAAACAGTTGCACCATTCTGCATGGAAAATCATACCCAATATGGCTGCTGTAGACTCAAGTGGTAGCTGGAACCACTCTTGGAGGGCTGCTTCATCATTTTTAATTGTACTTGGGTGTAGGACTGTAGTGTTCTTGGGTGTATTGCATGGGCTGCATTATCTACAGCATTGTACAATAACAACTCTAGAAAAGGCAGTATACTTCACTGATGCTTGTCTGGTAATATCACTTCTGTGTTATAATGGAAGGGGTTTTTGTGATGTATGAAACTTGTGTTTTTTATATAAACAAGTACAGTTTAGACTAGTGTTGTGGTAATGCCTGTTCTCATCTGTAAATAGTATGTATGTACACAAGGCAATACTTCTGAATTTCTGATTTTTATTGCAGTCTTGGTTTTCACTATTAAAAGCATCAGGTTTTTGCTTCTAACTTTGTTCTTTGGAGTTATTAGATATGCAAACATGTACAGATAGTTCATATTTATGTATTGCACATAATCATGCTACCCAGCATCTATGCTATATTGTATTATGTAAATAATAAAATTGTGTACAGAAGGAAATACTTCCTTTTGTGGTAGTTCATTGGTTTTAGCTACTGCTGTAATCAGAAGGTGACCTTGTAGAGGTTGAAGTGCGAAGTTATTACTAAGTTCTTACAGTTGTCGTCTTTATGCTTAAGCCTGCCTATATCCTTATTTCTTATTTGGATATATCAACTTCTTTTAAGACAACTTGAATCAGCAGCTGGAATACGGATAACTGCTTGATGGCCTGACAAAAATGCCAGCAAACAACAGTGTCTGTAAAGGGAGCAAAGGAAAGCATTAGCAGTGAACTTCAAAGGTTTTTTCTTTTGCCTACAAAACTTATTTCCAGTGGATCTGTTACAATAGAGCCTAATACAGCCAGTGCACTGACTATGCTGTTCTGTCCACATCTTCAGCAGCACACCTGGGCAGAGTTTTTGTCAGGGTCAGCATCCAAAGACAGATGTTAAATATGACAGATTTATCCTTCCCACTGAGAAGGAGAAGGCCAGAACACAGCTCATTTTGCCTTGGAGGAAGACATCTTCGCTGCTGGACAATGCATAGAAATTGCTTATATCAGAAATGGATAATGTGCATCCCACCAGTCAGCTGGTACTCACGTGAGAAGTTAATTACTACAGCCACTGTACCTACCTCCAAAAAGGGAATAGCGGCATGCTCTGGGACTTCATTTTCCAGGATGAGTTTTGTGACTTAATCATGGAACTGCTTTAAAGCATCTAAATTACCATTTTTCTACCTTTTGTATCCACTGCAGCATAAAATACTTTTCTCTATTTTTTCCTTTTTCCTTTGTACCCTGAGAATGCCATGTAACTGGATATCTGAGAAGAATGTGTCTGTTTTTTCTACTGTCATGGCTAGAATGTTTGAGGACAGGTAAGAGTACAGATATTGGTGGTTAATGATTGTGACCATTGTTCAGATGAAAGCAAAGCCTGTACTTGGGTAGAATTTTTGAAATAATTGATCTGAGTAAATCTGTGGAGGAAAGTATGGAATGAAAAATCCCTCATTGTCCTATAAAATCATGAACTCTTAATATACGTGAATTGCCCACAAGTGGGATATGAGCCTGTACTAAAAAATCTGCAAGCTCCCCTGAGCTTTGTTCTTTTAATAATGAATCATTCAGGACCCTTAATTCTGTTGAGGCTTACTAAACACTTAAAGGAGAGAAAGGCTGTTTTGAAAAGAACAGGTAGAGACAAAGTGTATGGTGGGGGGTATTTAAACTTAGGTACAAACACTGTGGTACACCTTCCTTGTCAAAGAGTAAGAATGTAGGTGCAGAGTCAGATCCCACTCCACGCCACCCAACTTGGACACTGGCATACTTCAAAATGAATGGCTAACTCCCATAGCACTGCCAGGCAGTCAGTTTTAATACAGTGGTATTAAAATGCTTTGAGAAGAGTCTGTTTTCTGTAACGTTGAAACACAAGCCATTCGTAAAGCTGCTGTCATTTGCTCTTTCAGTTTGAAGTGACAAACAGCTACAAATAGTTCACCCATCCTCCAAGAAAGAAACATGATTGCTTCACATGACACCAGTCCTCATTTAACATTTGGCTGTTAGGCTGAGATGTTCTGAACTTAAACATAAACAAGCTGTTCTGGGAAGAGTCTGCCTCTGTCCCAAACAAGCTTACCAGATGATGGGGACTTTTTTTAGTTAGGGAACAAAAAGGAACATGCAAACAAATGAGTTAGTGAAAGCAGCTAGGTGAGTAAAAACTGGTAATTTTCAATCTGTTAAATACTTGCCTAGCTAATATGGCCTTGGAATACTATGTTCCACAGGATTCTGAGCAAACTTGGGTAGCTGTTGGTGTTGAACCTGAAATTTGGAGTATAACTGTTTCCCGCCTGTTGCTATAAGGCTGATGAAGCTGCCAGATGACTTGGTTGTGGTGTATAAGGATGCCATGGGGTTGAGAAGCCCTGACTATCTTCCTGGTACTTAGACCTTTGAAAATGTTCTTCTGGTAATCAATTATTCTGTCAAGTGTTTTGGAGGGTCATTATTCACAAGTCTAAGGGCATGTCTTAGACACTTGCTTGTATTTGTTGTGTCTCTTAGTCACTCAGAGAATACTTAATAAGGATTTTACTCTGGTGTCTATAATGAGTCAAAAAGCATGTCAGTTTCTTGGCGTTCCTAAGCAGCTCTACAATATCACCTGATGCGTTTGCTTGGAGGAAATGTGCAGCAAATAAGGAAATAGGCTTGTTTCAGGTATCCAGGTGTGTTAAGCAGAAGTGATTCAGTAAGAAAAGAAAATTTGCTCTCTGTATAGATGCCTGATTTACATGTTTGTTTTCTTAGTTTTTCAGCCAGCCAAACAACAAAAATGTATTTTCTCACAAATGACCTATTGCTGACTCCCTTGATCTTTTTCATAATTAAAACATCCTGGAAGTTTGAAGAACTGTGCTCTGATTCAGGAGACACAAAGGGCTCTAGCAGTACACCTGAAAGTACCTGGATGCCATTAGAATTAATATATGACAAACCCGAGCAGTTAACTGAGGGGAACAGTTAGAAAGCCTGAGCTGGATAAATAATGAGAGTGACTACCTGTAGAAATATTAAAACACAGTTCAGGAGCAAAGTCCTTTCTATGAGTGAAGTGAGGATTAGTTACCACTACAGTGAGGTCAATATCTAACAGAAGAGTTTTACATGCCATTTCACAGCCCTGAGTTACCCCTTAATCTACTGTAAACACTTCAGCTTTTAAATTATCCATTGTGATATTAATTTAGTGATGGCCAAAAAAGAAGAAACAGGGTTGGTGTTTTGTTTGGGTTAGTTGGTTTTTGGGTTTTTTTGGTTTTTTTTGCTAGACTGAAAAAAACACAAGGGACCATGCTTGAAAGGGCACATCAGCACACTGAAACTGAACTAAGGAATTAAGAACCAGATTTCTGACTGGTAAAGAATTGAATTCAGCAAAAGCAGCAAGTCTTGGCATGTGGGATGTGACATAGCTGAGTATCATCAGCCTGTGATTTAAATGGAATAAAAATAGAGGTGTAAAACTGTTAAAAGATGGCAGTACTTAAATAAATGCAAGAATCAACACCTACAATGGCAACCCAAAACACTGTGGCTTGATGGCTTATTTGTGTAGATACAAATCTGTACCATTTAAAAAAAAAAAAAAAAAAAGTGTTGATTATTGAAATTACTAGAGTCACAGTTGTGTCTCATTCTTGCCTTTTGTGCTGGATGGTAAGATGTAGATGACAGATTTTTTTAATTTTTTTTTAGTGCTGGTTTAATTTTAGTGTGTATTTCTCTCCTGTAAGCTTGTGGCCAGTATCGTAGCAATGTTGGAAGTTGTTTCTTGTGTGAATGTTACTTTGGCTCAAACCGCCTAAGTTAGACCTGTATCTTTACTAAACCTTGTAGTCCTAGCTTTTTTCACCCTGCATCCACAACCAGCTCACAGCATTTATTCCCAAGTAGCAATAAGCCTGGTTGTCACAAACTGAGATTTATTATAGAGAGAAAATAAAAAATAATTAGGATAATTATATCTACTTTTGCTCCTGAGTACAAGCATGCAGGGTAGAATATATTATGCAATTAGTCCTGACCCAAGGCAGGTTAAGTCTTGCACTTAGCTGACTGTATGGGCAACTGAGAGGGCTATAAGGTGAAGTGCCTCCCTCTCTGCAGACATTTCACATGTCTATGATTGCAGCATGATGTTATTTTTAATCAATACACAGGTGACAGCATTTCTCAATTATGTTACTGTGGTTGTTGAGCATGTCCTTACTTTGTTTTGTTTGGGTTTTTTTAATTGTTGTGCATGTATTATTCTTTTATTTGAATGTGTATAGGGGGTTGTATGTATCAAGGAATTTTATATATAAAATATAAAGTTCCTTCATCTTTTTCATTTTTCTTCCAGTAACGTACTGTATCTCAAAGGATTCAACTGAACACAAACTTGATGTTTGCAACGTCATATACTGCAGTTATAAAGTGGCCATCTCTGTATAAGACCAGCCCAAGTACCAGTGTAAGAAGACAGTCCCTAATGATAGACCAGGGACATGTTTGCAAAATGAACCACCAAGGCTGTGTTGCTCTTGAACAATGTTTAAATCCACGTAAAGAGTTAGAGTCACTGACTGCACAATAGCCAAATGTACTTAACTAATTGGACACAAGACACCTTTAGCTGCCCACCACTTTACTGGCTAGGCTACTTTAAAATGCAGCTGCATCTGAACTGGTTTTGCTCTCCCCCATACTCAGAGCCAGCCAGCCTCACCATGATTTGGTTTACTGTTAGGGAAAAATCAATGGGTTTAAAATGCTTTGTTTGGGGGTTTTATTCAGTGTTTGAGGTCGTTTTGATAGGGCTGTGAGCACTGTTGATGGTAAGTCACTTTTAACCTGCTCTTCCTGGTTCACGTGTTTCCAGGTCCTTCTGATAGTACAATAGTGAAATCAATATAAATGGAGGAACGTGACCTAAAGGATAATGTGAAGCTACAATTCAGTATGGGGCCTGGCTCACAGCAGAACTTTTCTCTTCTTTCATCTTCATTTCCCCACTGCAACCATACGTATCTCAGTCCCTTTATCCAGTGACTGAAGTGTCATTAAAAGGTAGCCAGGTGTTTTTAGACATGTGTGTTTGGACTTCTCTTTGCTGGTTGATTCTGTTTTCAGATTTCATTGTCAGTGGTCTTTACATGTAGTTAATGTATTTTGTATTCTGAAAGCATTTTGGTGGTGACATTTATCAGCTTGTTGGTGTACTCTTGTGAGAGAGGTGTTAGAAGCACAAGGTGTTTGCCAAGCTACTGCATGGCAAACATGTAGGTGGAGAAACGCCTTCTACAGCTCAGACCTTTCATCTTTAGAGACCTAGAGTGCCCCTCTCTAATATTTTTGCCTGATTGGTGATTTTGCAAAATAGCAATACAAGATGAAGTCCCACTGTGAATCTTCACTTGTAATATCACTGAGATTGTAGGACAGATCTGAGGAAAATAAAAGCAATTTAATTCACTGTTCCTCATTCCGGCTCATCTACTCTTTACCATAGTGTACCTTTATATTTATATTATTTAAAATCCACCCAACCTGTCTTGTTTGCAGATGAGAATTTTCCTTGAGTGGACAACATTTTTGCTGTAGATTTGAAGTTTACTTTAGGAGGTCAGCAAGAAGTTGGGCACATGATGAATATGCCTTGAGTTCCCAAGGGAGCCTGTGAAATAGATTGTACACAGGACCATTTGACTTTGATAATGCTTCTGGGAGACCAGGTCAGACTAGGTTTAAACAGGATTAGGCTAAAGTAGATTTTCCGTAGTTATATTTTAAGTAGCATGGGACTTATGAGGGGAAAGTAGATTTATGACCCTGGAAAAATCTTGATCCCTTTCAGTCTGGTTACAGTCTTCAGAGTGAGACTGAGCTGGTTCCTTTGATTGCTATAGTGGAGTCATCTGATTGATAATATCCATATGGATTTGTGTATTTCTACTAGAAGCTTGTCTTCTGACTAACCTTGTAGGACCAAAGACTTTGATGTTTTGCTGCCAGTTCAGTCACCACAACAGCTCATGGGAAGTTCACCAGGTACAGGATTCAGTGCAAAGAGGAGGCAGGGACAGTCAGGAGAGGTGAGACCACCACACACAGATATGCACAAGCTTCTGAGGAATTGCAGTTTTGGTCTTGGTGCCAAGACGAATTGCCTGGTAGCTTCAAGCATGTAGAAGTGATGCAAAGGCTAGCATTTGCCATCCTGGCTTCAAGGTTTTGCTAGCTGAGTCTGAGCCCTTAACCTGCAGGTTGCAGAAATGGGTTTACATTTTATTCAGGGTGAAATTTTTGCTGATATTAGTAATTTAGCCTAGTAATAGTTCACTGGTTCCCCAGCAAGAATTTCTAAGCCAGAGTTTGGAAATTGCATTATGTTAGGAAATGTCCTCAAGGTACAAGTTAATTTACTGTTTCACGTAAGCAGAAGTTGTTGTGTTTAACGGTTTGTCATCTGGTCAGAGTGAATCACAGGTCAGCACAGAGTCATTTCTCAGTGTCAACCAGCCTTGGGTAAACAGAGGCATTTAACACTCATCTGAAATAGCTGCTGGAGACCAAAGTTTATATGCGTGAATAATAACATTAGGACTTTTACAGCCCTCTTCCTGTTTCCTAGAGCCCTTCATGATTGGTGGGTGAGGATTGCTGCCCCCAGTGCACAGAGGCAAGGACACAGCCCTGTGGTCCTGACTCTAGCTGAGCCTTATTACCAGGCTAGTGCCACCAGCAGCTTGACTTTCCTACAGCCCTAGTTTTTCACCCTCTCCACCCTAACCGTATGCATTTGCTCCCTGATTTGTTTTTGTCCAAGTTAAAAAGCCACATTTTAAAGAGCAATACCACAGAACACAGAGGATGGATGAGTTTCACTGCCAGGAGCCAAGGTACAAAATCTGGGGATGCCCCAAGTGTAGACCAAAACCATCTTTCAGCAAGAGGACCACATCATCCATGTTCTAAACTGCCCCTGGCTGTATAAAGCAGCAGTGACAGTGCCAGGTTCCAGACTCAGCTTTCCTTGCTTCTTCAGGGATGCCTCTGCCACATCTCTGCTGCCCCCAGGCTCTGGGGTGGCAGCAGCTTCTCCCCCTCCCCAAGGGCAGGGAGTGCCGAGGCAGGTGCAGCAGACCTTTGATTGGGGCCTGAGCAGGCACCCCACAAGCCCCACCTCCATCATGTTTTGCTAGTGGCAAAACAGATGAAGCCTAGAGGTAGTAGTTCCTATTTTCACCTTACAGCAAACACTGCCCTGAAATATCTATGTACTCCAATATGCTGCTATGGAGGCTAAAATCCACCTACCACCACAATTTGCCCTCAGTCAGGCTATTAAAAATCTTCAATTGCTGGCACTTCAGCTCAGGAAACAACTGTGTCACACCCACATCAACAATAAAACCAGCAGTAGGCAAGAATACCCTTACTCTGTTACACTTCTGCTCCCAGACCTCAGAAACTCCTTTACTCCGTAACTCCTGCAGCAGCTTTTGCTGGCCTTTGCTTTCCTCTTTTCTTCCATCCCCCTCTCCTCCTGGTAGCACTTTAACAGCCTGAAGCAAACTTATCTGGGATTTTCTTACAGCAGTTCACATAATTTGAAAAGCTTCAGGGGGGGAAGGTATTTTTTAACTAACCATGGTAAAACGTTATGTCAAGAACATACCTTTGCAGAGGTTTTAGTACTGGAGGAAGAAAGTTAATACGGGCACAGCTTGCTTCTGAGTAGAAGTACTGTGCTGTTTTGGGCTACAAATAGAGGGCTATTTTTAAAAAAGCTGACACAAGAATGTCATTATTGACTGCACGTCCTAAGCAGTCAGGGTAACTTCCACTTTTTTTCTGCTAGGTATGCCCTGTTTTAGGATGTGTTTTACTGGTATCAGTTAAGTTGCACTCTTTATTTTTTTAACCAAATACAATTTAATTATGTGAGTACAGGCAAAGAGATTATATGAAATCCCTATGTTTTCCAAAACCTGGCCATTGTGGGGTTTTTTTAAAGTCTGTTTTTCAAACACACCTCAGTGGTGTGCAACTCTGTTGTGGATGAGAGCTGGATCTGAAAATCCCTGCCCTTTGTTCTCCCACCTGAGTTGTTGCCTGAATGCTGTGTATAGAGAAGCAAAGCCTTGTGTTTTTCAGAGATCAGATGCACGCTTTTTCTTTTAAAACCTTTCCTGTATGCAGGGTTACAGCCGTGAGCATAGTGGCAATTTTATCTCCCACTTCAAGGAAAGAGCTGTTTTCAGCCCACAAAGGTAGCAACACAACCAGCCCAGGAGTCTGATTCAGCTTAAAATAACCTGTGGCTAACCACAGTCTTCTCTGTGCCTCAGCTCCTTGCCGACACTTCTGAAAGTGATTGCTGGGTAGGTCCCAGCACTTCACAAAATCTGCTGGAGAGAAAGGGTGTCCAGGACAGCCTGTCAGTGTCTCCCTGCTGCGGGTTGAGCCCTGATACTGCCACTGCGAGTGGGATTCTCAGCTGCCATCCCTCTCAACAGCCCAGTTCGGGTTGCCCATGCCCCTCCAGCAGTCCTGGGCTGGCTGGCAGGGCTGTGGGACTCCTAGCCATACCCACTGCCCTGCCAGCCCCATCCCATCTTGTCAATGCCACCTCCAGCCATGGCAAGCAGGCCTCTCCCTTCAGTGACTCAGCAACTGAATAACAGCCTTTTAGCCTTTTTTTTTTTTCCCCCTTTATGTACTTACAAGGAATTTCAATAGAAGGAAAAGTGCATTTAGAAAGAAATTATAATAAAAGAAACTAACTGGTGTCTTAAGGTTCCCTTTTCCCAAGGCTACAAACTAAGGACAAAGATAGCCTATTTATTTATCTAAAGAAATCATCAGGCTCAGCAGCTTGTCCCAGAACAAGGTTTCAGGGATGAGTAAATATTTTGGGTAGGTGAGTTTATTTTGTCTGCTCTGATAATACTAGGTCCCAGCACCATGAAATCAGACTGCTTCAACTATATCCTGCTGAGTACCAGAGCTCAAAGGGACTTCAAGTAGCCCAAAAGGCATGAAAAGGGCAGGGTTACTCCCCAGGCCCCAGGACCGTCTATGCCACACCACCACTGTGATGCTGGATGCAGTGTTTTGTCAATCTGTGGATGCAGGCAGCTGCCAGGCCCTGCCTAGACCAACCCAGCCCCTGCCAGTGCACAGCAAAGGGGGCAACCATCTGTGCCCATCACACTGCCTCTGCTGGTCCTCAGCGTGCTGGAGCAAGTGACTAAAAGTTGGAGAAAATGCTTGAAGTCATCCAGGCAGAGCTGAGCCTGCATGAGAACATGGCAGCATCCCCTCCACCAGCATTGCTCCAGCACAAAGCAGTCTCATGCTTCCTAACACTTGCTGCAAGTGCCAGGAAAGACTGAATTGCCCCAAGGGATCCTGTCCTTGCTTTTACCTGTGCTCAGAGGCAAGGCACAAATGTGCCATCAAAGCCTTGCAAGCTGCCGCATAGATCATTCCAGCAAGGGAGTGCTGTGTCTCAGGTCCCTTTTTTGATTTCCCAAGTGATGTTTTTGTCCTTTAAAAGCAATGATGATTGATAGAATTTCTGCAATATGTGATTATAGGGCCTCCACACAAATTTTGCCCATATCTGACTTGTGAGATTTTGAAGTGAAGATTTTCCTGGCTGCTCATGCAAACTGCAAGGAGAACACCAATCAAAAAAAAAAAAAAAAAAAAAAAGGAAAAATTTTAGTATAGAAAGGGACATGGTTCCCTAAAGGTCATTACCCTCCACACAGTGAGACAGAGAGGGGAGTGTGGGAGCTATTTATGCCAGTGAGAGACACCACACAAATCATGTGCATAACTTAATTTTGTCTGATTATTAGTATGTATTTGTGTGGACATTGGAGGAACCTGCTTATTAAATAGCTCTTTGAAATCACAGAATCACAGAATGCTGAGGATTGGAAGGGACCTCGAAAGATCATCTAGTCCAATCCCCCTGCCAAAATCCATTAGCTCAGCCCTCATATTTTGGAGTTAAACATGTAGAGATTTAGTGGACAAAGTGAGTCACCATCTCAGCAAATACAAAAGACAGTTTAGTGCATTTAGCACTAATATCACATATACAATTAACACTTCGGAAGCCTGGCTAAATAACAGAAGCACCCAAAGCAAGTATTTAGGCGATGTTAGTAAGTAAGGTGCAGCATTTTTTGCTGAATAGGCAAGAGTCCCCTCCAAAAGCATTGCCCCAGGCTGTTGAGGCTGGAAGTAATTGGTAAAATTATGCCTGCAGAAAGGTTTAACTCTCCCAAAGCAACAAGAACATTACAGAGGGGAGTGATGTGATGCAATCTTTCATTGCTTATCTGAGCAGGTTGCTTAGACCTTTGCAAGCAGTCAGCGGTGGCTTTCTTTTCTCCAGAGAGGGGCAGAGCTGGCAGGTGAACCCTTGAGGCCAAAGGAGATGCATATCGTTGTATCCCCTCTCTTGGCAGGGAAGCAGCAGCATCCAGCTGGTCTTTCCTGGTCTCTGCCAAAGACTGAAAAAGCAGTGGCACCATGCTGAATGCACCATGCTGAATTTCTTGCCCTCTAGTGTGAAAGGATGAGTAAGTCTTATTAAAGGACTGCCATCACTTTGTCATTACAAAGTAATTCTTGGTAATGTCTAGGACCTTGGTTTTATAAACTTCTTTCACAAGAGAAGACCAGCTGAAATATTCATGATCTTTGTGTTTGTGAGAATGTTGGGGTTGCATGGTAATCTTGAGTTTAGAAAACAAGTTACAAATGCTTATCCTTGCTATATACTGTTATGCGGTTCATCCATCTGTCTCAAATTTGTCACCACAGTATCTGAATGTTCACCTAATTTGTACTCGGAGGACAATTTAGAAAACAAAATGTAATTGTTCTGAGTGCTCATGTGAGTTACAGAAGTATGAATAGTGATCCAAAGGGATATTTCACACTTCATGCATCTATTTGCAGTCAGGCTATTTTAACTTCGAATTTGCTGGGTTTGGAGCTCAAGTATATCTGTAGTTTGATGCAGGTTTTTAAACTCATCCCAGAACATAAAGTTTTAGTAGTGCTCACAGACTGCACATCAGCAGCAACTTGCAAAACTTCTCTGGAAGGAGTTTTGAAGGATGACACTACTGACAGGTATGATGCCTGTTCCTCTCATGTCCTTATTAGAAGGGTAAAATAACCATGTTCTTCTTGTACTCCTTTTATGTTGGAAAGGATCTATTTTAAGAATTAGGTTTTATGTAAGTAAGGGCCAGGAAAGGAAGGAAATACCCTCCTCTCGCCTCTCTCCTGTCTTTCTATGCCCTGGCATACAGCACACAGTTACTGCTCTCTTCTTCATAGCAGCCCTCCTCCCACACACCATGTTTGTACAGGGAAGAAGAAACCATGAACACTTGATACTGTTAATCAGTCTTGGATCCAGATAAGGGTGTTAGCTGTACAATATTTCTTCTAAAGTCTGGCCAACCCTGAATTTGACACCATCTTTCAACAATGCCCAGCTCAACACGTCTATCTGCCTTGGCACAGAAAGACCGGACATTTCCATGGCAGCAGGCAAATCCCAAGCTCTTTGGCCCTTGCACAACATGTACAAAATGTTCTGCTGCTTCCAGGTCAATGAAATGGTCTGTTTTGTTTGGGGAATAGACAGGACTGGCTGTTACTTCATGCTTTCTGTGAAACCAACCCAGTCTACTTCACATGTAATTTGCTGTCCAGCACTAAGCTTTTTCTGTCAAACCAAATTGCAAAATAAATATATGAAAACACCTTTTTGATAAATCTGACCCAAAATTTTAAGTAGCACAAATTATTCCTACTTTTCCTTGAAATCAATTTTAAGGACATTGATGCTAATGGAAAAGGTATCATACACTGTAGCTTGCAGTCTGGAAAGCAGGGATGTGTTTAGGCAGCCAGTTTTAAAACAAACAGAAGAAATGATTGTGCCACCCAACATAAAGTGAACAGGTATGACTCACTGTCACTGGATGTTACAAAAAATGTAAATGTTTCAGAAAGACAAACTAAGGAGCTAAACCAAACTTCCTTGCTGCAGTGTTGGCTTTAAATTGATATTTGACTTGTTGGCTGAAGGCAGGGTAGGCTACAAGGTATGGCTCATGTTGTGTCCTGCTGTCCTCCTGCACATCCATGTTTATCAGCCTTACTGGAAACAGGAGTAGCTGTGCTGGATAAACCTTTGGTCTGACCCAGCTCAGTCTCTTTACATCCTCACGTAAGGAAACATGTAGTTATCCCTGCGGGAGGATTGATGTGGCAAGCAGTGGCTGGTGTACCATTGAGGATATACTAGCTCTCCATGTGAAGAACATAACACTGTCAACAGCTCTGGGGTTCCTCAACCAACTCTCCTTTGTTGCAGTTTTTTCCAAATCAGTTATCTTAAATAAATGAGAAAGGGGTGGGATTTTTGATGGAAGGGCTGTCAAAAACCTTCCTGAAGATGGAAGGGCCAGAGTCATTAATGTGAAGTCTGAAGGCTTTTGTGGATTCACAGAAGAGGTCTTGTGTAGGAGTGAGCATTGTTCAAGCCAGCTTGATGCCTAGTTAGTCCCACAACAGCCTCATATGCCAAGCAGAATTTTCAGATAACATTGGACAGGAGAAAATAAATTCTATTTGTAACGGGTGAAATTTTACTTTCTTTCTTCTCTTTTTTTTTTTTTTTTTTTTTTTGCATTTCAGCTAGTAAAGGCCACTAAACAACCATCAGCTTACAGTAACTTTCTGCTACTGACAGCCTAAGCTGGATTTAGTGGATACCCTAGAAGTGATATTGCATGAACTAATTACAGGGGCAGCTGGTTTTCAGCATCCCAGAAAAATTATTCCAGACTAACACAGGGTTACAGAAAACCACTGCTCCTGTGATCTCTCGGCTGAGCATTTTCCTCACTTGGTTGCTCAGATATATGAACTATTTCACTTGAAGCCTGTGCTGAGTACATCTTGCCAGCTGCAAAAATTTCTATCAAAAAACATTTTACCTAAATGATTATTCCATTTCACTGGAATTGATGAAATATTGGGAACAACACTTTTGTCAAAAAATATTTTTCCACCAGAAAATGTTTCATATCCAATTTTACAAGCAGCTCTGTGCTGAGTGTTGCAAGCAGGGCAACTGCTTGGCTCCTTTTGCAGGGAAAAGCTGAGCTGACGTTGCTGACTGTGTGAAAGAATCATTTTGCATCTTCACTGTTTGTATTAAGCAGGGGTAGGCAGCCACAGGTTTGATGAGGAACTGATCAACTTCTGCAGTGCCATCACTCAGAGGGCACTGCTTCTGCAAATCCCCACCATCATTTCTGGTGACCCCAAGAGCAGCCTGTGCCCAGGTGAGGAGTGGGAATGATGCCCTGGACCACACTATCCCAGTGGTTTACATGCTGCCTTCATGGCCTCCATACCTGAAATCAGCTAGCAGTTTGATAATGAGATGATGTGATAATGAGGTAACACCATTTACTTTCCTGTGTTCCACAAAGTTTTGGTTTTTTACTGTACTGATAGTGTATCTTGCTCTTTCTGCACAGTCAATTGTGGCTGAATACTTGCACCTCTCATTACAGTTTATCATCCTGGCTAGGAAAAAAGCCACCCCTGCCAGCACTAACAACAGATGCTCTTTTCTTAAGCAGGGATTGAAAATGCTCCTAATAACATATGTAAAATAAATTCCATTGTAATCCATTCTTCCTGTTTGACTTTATCTTTCTCGTTTGGAGTTAAAAGGGAACAAAAAATCTGGAAAACTGCTATAAGAATAGTCCATCTTGGAGACCACAGTTGCACTGAATAAAAGGACCAGAAAAGCTGGCTGACCTTTCCTCCCAGGATGAAAACTGGCATTTATGTTGGGTTTGGTTTTCTTCCTTAAGCTTCCTCTTTACAAAGGGAGAAAGCAGTCCATTCCTCTGCCTTGGAGAGGCAGATGTGGCAGGAGGTGGGCTGCCTGGCACGTGGGACTGGAGGCTGGGCAGGAGCCAGCTCACCAGGGACGGTTCTTCAAAGGAGATTTTCTACTTAGTTGTATTTCCGTGCTCTTTGCAGCTTGCATCAACGTTCACTCTTGATTTTTGTCTTAGAAAACCCCTACATTAACTTTTCTGAAAGAGACTAATCTGGGAGGAAGTTACAGTTATCAGCCTGGTTCTGCTGTCCTTGACATCACAGACCAACATGACACAGTCTTTCAGGGGAAAAATAATCTAGAATAGGCTGCATTAAAGGTCAACTGCACTTATGATGTGCATGGGGGGCGGGAACAGGAGGAGGCAGAAAGGTAGAAATGGGCTTTACCATTCCTTCTCCCATCCTGTAGCTTTCACTGCATGCTTCTTTTTTGCCACCTTAAAATTGCGTCTTCTTTCTTCTCACCCAGCAGCATCTCTTGTTGTGGGAAAAGGTTACGAAACCAATTTGAAGCACTTTAAATTAAATGACATTTTTGCAGGAAAGACCTAGCTTGGAGAAGAGGAGACTGAGGGATGACCTCATTAATGTTTATAAATATATAAAGGGTGAATGTCATGAGGATGGAGCCAGGCTCTTCTCAGTGCTGCCCAATGGCAGGACGAGGGGCAATGGGTGTAAGCTGGAACACAGGAGGTTCTGCTTAAATTTCAGAAGGAACTTCTTTACAGTGAGGGTGACGGAGCACTGGAACAGGCTACTCAGGTAGGTTGTGGAGTCTCCTTCTCTGGAGACATTCAAAACCCTCCTGGACGCCTTTCTATGTGATCTCATTTAGGTTCCTGCTATGGCAGGGGGTTGGACTAGATGATCTTTCAAGGTCCCTTCCAATCCCTAACACTCTGTGATTCCGTGAAGCCTACTACTACACGTCCTGTAGAGGACCTCAATCACAAAGCCTGGCACAGATTCTGCAGCCAAACACATATATGTGGTGGTGCTGGTGACTTGCACACTCATGGATTCAGCTCATTTTGTGCTTACATAGGCTGTAGCCTTCAGCATCGCAACCTATTTAGCGTCTACTTTTTGGACAATAACCATCAGATAACTCCACAGACCTAGAGGGTCCACATTACTATTTGTTGTTGTTGTTGTTGTGGTTTTAATTTAAATGGAAGTTTCAAAGCCTAAACATGAAGGAACTGAGCATTCCTTTAGGCAGGTTGTCTCCTCCTCTCCAGTACACATCTTAACACTGCAAGAAGGCTGGAAGACTTTTCAAAGAAGTACTACAAGTGTCAGTGTAGCACTTAGCCCTCTCATACTTTTGGCTGCTCTGGATTTCAGGCATTGCTCTAACTATCTGCATGGGTTAGACTTTTTTAATGGAAGGTTTATATGTCACCTGAGTCAACAGAAGTCATGCTTGGTAGCCTTCTACGATGTCATGACTGGCTAGGTAGATGAGGGGAGAGCAGTGGATGTTGTACCTCGACTTCAGCAAAGCTTTTGACACTGTCTCCTTTAACATCCTCATAAATAAGCTTAGAAATTGGGTTAGATGAGTGGACAGTGAAGTGGGTTGAGAACTGGCCAATCAGCAGCACAGTCTAGCTGGAAGCCTGCAGCTAGTGGTGTCCCCCAGGGGTCAGTACTGGGTCCAGTCTTGTTTGACATATTCATTTATGACCTGAAGGGACAGAGTGCACTGTCAGCAAGTTTTGCTGATGATACAAAGCCGGGAGGAGTGGCTGACATACCAGAAGGCTGTGCTGCCATCCAGTGAGATCTAAACAGCCTGGAGACCTGGGGAGAGAGAGACCTGATGAAGTTCAACAAAAGCAAGTGTGGAGTCCTGCAGCTAGGGAGGAATAACCGCATGTACCAGTACAGGTTAGGGGCTGACCTGCTGGAGAGGAGCTCTGTGGAGAACAACCTGGGAGTCATGGTGGACAGCAAGTTAAACATGAGCCAGCAATGTGGCCTCATGGTCAAGAAGGCCGATGGTATCCTGGGGTGCATTAAGAAGAATGTGGCCAGCAGGTTAAGGAAAGTTGTGATCCCTATCTACTGTGCCCTACTGTCCTGGTTTCACTAGGATGGAGTTAATTTTCTTCTCATTAGCTAGAATAGCTGTGTTTTGGTTTCAATATGGGGTTTGTTATGAGAACAATGTTGATAAAATACTAATGTTTTTAGTTGTTGCTGAAAGTCCAAGGACATTGTGGTTTCCTAGTCTGCAGGTGCAAAGGACTAGGGGAGGGAAGCATGGTAATTAGCAAGACCTAAAACTGGCATTTGGATATGCCAGTGAGATATTCCATGTCATACAATGCCATGTTCAGTATATTAATTAGGGTTAAACAGAAAGCTGAGGATTCTTTCAGGGATCACTTAGGCTTACTTTTCCAGGATTGAAGTTTCAGTTTCAGGACTGTCTCTGCTCCAGCATTACTAGCTGGACACAGGCTGGGCATTGGTTGATGGGTGGTGAG
>NW_010337847.1:22829-45710 GCF_000700745.2 Antrostomus carolinensis | reverse complement strand
AATGTGGTCATGGGTGGCTATGTCCTTTTTAAGAAAGACAGGCCAACAGGGAGAGGTGGTGGAGTTGCTCTTTACATGAGAAAGCAACTAGAATGTATTGAGTTCTGTCCAGCAAGTTGAAATTTTGTGAGTGTGAATTAAGGGGCAGGCTGTCATGGGTGACACTGTTGTGGGTGTCTATTACAGGCCACCAGATCAGAACAAGGAAGTTGACGAGGCCTTCTACAGACAGCTGGCAGCAGCCTCCCAGTTACAGGCCCTGGTTCTCATGGGGGGTTTTAACTACCCAGATGTTTCCTGGAAAGACTACACAGCCAGCCATTCACAGTCCAGGAGGTTCCTCCATTGCATTGATTCAGATGGTAGATGAGCCAACTAGGAGAGGGGTGCTGCTGGATCTTATACTCACTAATAAGGAAGGTTTGGTTGAAGCGGTGAAGGTTGAGGGCAGCCTTGGCTGCAGCTACCATGAGATGGTAGAGTTCAGGATTTTGAGCAGTAGGAACAGAATACCAAGCAAGATCACAACCCTGGACTTCAGGAGGGCCAACTTTGGCCTTTTCAAGTAGTTGCTAGGGGAGCTAGATGGTAAAGGGGCCCAAGATAGTTGGTTAACATTCAGGGACTGCTTCTTCCAAGCTCAAGATCAAAGCATCCCAGTGTGTAGGAAATCAAGAAAGGGAGTCAGGAGGCCCACAAGGTTAAACAAGGAACTGCTGGGAAAACTCAAGTGGAAGAAAAGAGTCTACAGATCATGAAAAGAGAGGCTGATCACTTGGGAGGAATACGAGACTGTTGTCAGAGGATGCAGGGAGGCAACTAGGAAAGCTAAGGTCTCCTTGGAATTAAACCTTGCAAGAGAGGTCAAGGACAACAAAAAGGGCTTCTTCAGGTACATTGCAGACAAAGCTAACACTAGAGGCAATGTAGGCCCACTGATGAATGGGGTGGGTGCCCTGGTGACAGAGGTGTTACCTACTGTAGGTGATGCTGCTCTGGCATGGGGGTTGGACTAGATGATCTTTTGATGTCCCTTCCAATCCCTAACATTCTGTGATGCTGTCATTCTGTGAAATTACTTTGGAAAGAGCTATATTTTGATTAAAATGGAATAATAATTCTCCTGCATCTCTATAACATTCTGTTTAAAGAAGAATATATTTTGAACATGGTTGTTGAGAAGCTCCCATGCCATGAATTAGAGAAGAATAAAATAAAAACCCCCCAAATTCTAGGAAACAGTCAAATTTGTGGTAAAGTGCACAAAACATGAGTTCTGCACATTGACTTTATTTTTTGTGGGGTTGTGTGGAGAAGGAGGTACTCTCTCTGAACGTGGAATCCCCCCAAAGACTAATGAGAAATTCAATACAGTGCTTTAACAAAATCATCCAACCTGCAGTCTTCATATGTCCATCTAACAAAGGGATTTGCCTACATAAAATACTTCTTTGAGTACTCAGAACAATTATTTACTTACAAGTAGTTTTTTGGACAATTAATGCTTTATAGGAAAGGCAACTAACTAGGAATATTGTATTTCATTTTATCTCCAAATAGTTGTTCTTCCTGATACAAACTCCTTACCTGGCTTACTTTTTTTACTTATTTCCTCTTTTCAAAAATATAATGATGTGATAGCAGGACTCAGCACGGCACCTGGCAGATTGGGGGTTAAAAGTATGAGTCATGAAAGTAGAGACCTTGGATGACTGATGTCAGTGTTTACTCCTGCCAGACTAATTGGCCACACTCAGCTTCCTTAGCTCACATCCAGGACTGACTTTTGCAACACAGGAGCCTTGACCCTGCAAAGCATTCGGTTTGTGTTTGAACTGGAGCTGAAGGAAACCTTCATTATACATTCTGACTAAAAGTGACTACACAAGACCTTTTCCTTGATCTAACCAAATACTGCGGTGATCAGCATGTCATCTTTTGATATGGAAAAGGAGGTAGCTTTGTGCAGAAGGTCAGTTAGAATTGAATGCTTAAATATTATTCCAAGCAAGCTCAGCTAGGGGAGTTACCAGTTGGGAAAGTTCATAGCTTTGGAAAACAGATCACAACAACCCTGGTTCTAATTTGCCCTAGAAACAGGAATGCAGAAACAATACATAATATATTGGTCTAGCAATCAAGAAAAAAGTGAATTAATGGGCAGAAAAATCTGACATGGACCAATGTGTAATTTTAGTGTGTAACTGACTTTCAGTTTCGGAGCATCTTTGGAAAAGCCAGGTTTGAATAACAGTTTGACTTTTAGGTAGAAAAGATCAAATTAATGTTTTCCTCACAGAAATAGTACTAGTTTACCAGAAGTAGGTAAGGAAGTAGTTTTGCATGGGTTAAAATAAGGTTTAAGCAAAGTTAGGAAAGTTGCTCCAAAAGAAACAAGAAGTATTCAGCCTTCTAAAATATTTACAAGGGCACTAATGGTAAATACAGTACATTTGTTTGCTCCCTTTGCCACAAATCATTCATTAGTGTGGCTCTGAGCTATTCCATAAAATCCTTAGCATACCAGAGAATCCATATGAATATACAGGACTGACTGATAAACAAACGTCATCCAGCCTTAAATGTATTTCTGATTCCACTTCCTATAGATTCATGCCATTAGTATTGATTTTTTTCCAGACACAGTAATAACCACAGCATAATGTTGCTCTCCAGTGTACTACCTTTTTTCATTTACAAGAGTCTGAAATATTTTTCCTAATGACTTAAAGTATTTACACAACCAAAATTAATCCATTTTGTCAGATTGTTAGTACTGCAGAATTTTGGATACACAGAGCTGGCAACAAGGGATCTTTTCTCCATAAAAGTTTGCAGACTAGCTCAGTCAGTGGAATTTAAACTCATTAAACTCATGCTTAAATCTTGGGACAAAAAACAGGGGTAGTTGAGAAGGGTTGAGAAAGATCAGCATTTTAAAAATTGCAAAACTGAATAGACCATTCTGCCAACTACTTCCTATATTCAAAAAGTAACCAAACTTGGTCTCCAATGTGGATTACAATTGAAATTACTGGAAAAAACATCTCAACCTATTATAAAACCACTTGTTGGTTTTGTTGTTTGGGTTCTTTTTTTTTTTAATCTTTAAAATAAATGGTTTTCCTAAAAAGTTGGGAAGAAAGTAAAAATTTTTAAAATTTAAATTAATTTTTAAATGGACATAAATGGTCCATTTAACTTAATGGTCTATTAAAATAGTTTAAACATTTATGTCAATAAAAAATGTCACCTAAATGGTCTCATATGATATCCAAATTTAATATACAGCTCTTTGCAAGCCTGCATATTGCTATCACTGCTGCAACAAATTCACTTAGTTAATTGCCTGGGTATCTTTCCCTGCACATTCTTCCTTTCCTAAGGGGACAAAATTTTGTATGTAATTGTATTTTTGGTGGGGTTTTTTTTGTTTTTGTTTGATTGGGTTTTTTCATTTTGTTTGTTTGTTGGATTTGTGGGGTTTGGGGATTTTGAGTTTTGGGTTGAGGTTTTTTTGTTAGATGCTGGGTCTTCTTTTTCCCCTTTTTCATTTTTAATTATGAAAATCCCAGAATAACTCTAAAAATAAGATTGATTTTATTTTCCCCTCTGAGCTAGTTTTCTTATACATTTAGGAGCAGATATTATGCTTACTAAAGCTGATATTTTTCATCATTTAATCTGAGCACAATAATCTTTAATCCTGTTTATAGAATCATGGAATCATAGAATGATTTATGTCGGAAGAGACCTTTAAAGGTCATCTAGTCCAACCCTCCTGGAATGGGCAGGGATGTCTTCAATTAGATCAGTTTGCTCAAAGACCCATCCAGCCTAACCTTGAGTGTTTCCAGGGATGGAGCTTCTACCACCTCTTTGGGCAAACTTTTCCAGTGTCTTACCACCCTCATTGTAAAAAACTTCTTGCTTATTTCTAGTCTAAATCTACCCTGTTTTAGTTTAAAACCATTACCCCTTGTCCTATCACTTCAGGCCCTGCTAAAAGTTTGTTCCCATCTTCCTTATAAGCCCTCTTTATGTATTGAAAGATCGCAATAACATCTACCTGGAGCCTTTTCTTCTCCAGGTGAACAACCCCAAATCTCTCAGCCTTTATTCATAGGAGAGATGTTCCATCCCTCTGATCATTTTTGTGGCCCTCCTCTGGACCCAATCCAACAGGTCCAAGTCTTTCTTGTGCAGAAGACTCCAGAGCTGCATGCAGTACTCCAGGTGGGGTCTCACCAGAGCAGAGTGGAAGTATCACCTCCCTCAATCTGCTGGCCACAATTTTTTTTATACAGTCCAAGATATGGTTGGTCTTCTGGGCTGCAAGTACACATTACCAGCTCATGTCCAGCTTTTCATCCACCAGTACCTCCAAGTCCTTCTCTGCAGGGTTGCTCTCGATCCCTTTATCCCCTCATTTGTATTAATACCAGGTTATTTCTCTGACCCAGGTACAGGAACTTGCACTTGATCTTGTTGAATCTCATAAGGTTCACATGAGCCCATTTCTAGAGCTTGTCCAGGTTTTTCTGGATGGCTTCCTATCCCTCAGGTGCATCACCCCACCACTGTTTGGGGTCAGCAGCAAACTTGCTGAGGCTGCACTCAACCCTACTCTCTATGCCACTGATGAAGATATTAAATTGTATTGGTCCCAATACAGACCACTGAGGGACACCACTTGTCACTGATCTCCATCGGGACGTCAAGCCACTGACCGCTACCCTCTGAATATGACCACCCAAAAAATTCCTTTTAAGTACACATGTTTCCCTAACCAAGGTATCCTTTCAGCACTGTTCAACTGCTCTAGCAAATCTGATTTTTTTTCCTCTACCAAATCCACTAGAGCAGCTGAAATATGAGGATCAAGGGGGTGTAGCAAATCTTTTGTGAATTGCAATAGTTAGACTCTGGATATCAATATAGCTCAAAGTCCAGAAAATCATAGAGAAAGTGTATTGATTTATTGTCATCTTTGTAGGCATATCCTTAAGCAGACATGCAAAGACCAGATACCAGGTTTGAATTCCTCCCTGTTTTAGGGGTTTAGATATTAAGAACAAATAGAACTGTTAACCACTTATATGTCAACCTCTTAATGGTAGATATTCAGAAAAAAAGAGTTACATATTTGATATCTAGTCATCTCAGATGTTCACATGATTTCAGTTTCTAAAACTGGTCTTGCTTGTATAAAACAAGGTACAGAAGAAAGTGATATGCAATTAATAAATTGAAAATGCATTGCCACCAATGGATATGCATTTCTCTTGCAAGATAGGCATTATCTTACAGGTATTTGTCTGTCCTTCCCTTTAACCACTTTACAGTTAAACTAAGAAACACAGACTGAGTTTCAGGGTTGTATGTTTTAAGAACATCAGATTCAACATTATCTTGTTAATGTGGAAAATGCCCCAAGGAGATAAAATATTGGTAAAAGTGCCCTAAAAGAAGACACACCAGTATGTTTGCAATGCTGCTGCTAAGCAACAAGAACAAAAAAACCCCCTCAACATAAGTCAATTCTCATTTAAAGAACCAATGCTAATTTCATTCTTGTTTTGGAAAGAGAAATGAAATAAAAGCAAAGTGAAAAAAAAAAAAAAAAAAAACAAGAAGCTCTTTTTTTTTCTTTTACTATCTTTCTGATAAGAAAGTATGACTTTTGTTAACAACTAGTCCAAGGGAAAACAAATAAAGATTTGCTGATTTTACTAGCCACATGGAACAGAAGTTCACGTGATCATTACTACAATGAAGACTTAATCAGTGACTATACCGAAATATTCCTATCGATGATAAAATTCTGACCTTATTAATCAGTGTTCATTTCCTCATTTTCAGTTTGGATTCTCAAGCTGTTCATCTGATCAGATTCAGCGAACTAAACCTTTATGTACAAACCTTGGTTGTCTCTTGATGAGATGAGATGACTTGTTCTCTGCAGAAATGCAAGTGTCAACTTCCACCAAAATGTTTAATTACTCTTTCAAGAAAATCAATGCTGATGTAGAAGTTTAAATAAAAAATTAAAAAGAGAGAAAAAATGCCCAATTTAAAATACAAGAAGACAGCAATCACCACATTGCTCTAAAGCTGGTTTCTCCCATACTCAGATTATAACTTTATGAATGATCTCACATGCTGATATAAGCAAAATACTTTTAGTCTTTTGAGTTTTAACCACAAACTGTGTCTTAGTGTAAATGTCCCTGCCCTTCAGCAATGCCTACTTCAGATTATAAGCTTTCTTCCCTATGTATTTTTGAAAGCAATTGCCATAGATTTAATATTTGGAATTCTAATATCTGCTTGATTTCTGTCATAAACTGATCATCTGTAAAACCAATGCATACAGTATCGTAGAGCACTGTCTTGTTATACAGAGGCTGTGAGTATTGTTTTACTGCAGAAAAACATATGTAACAAACTGCAACATGTTTTGCCACATGGTAAGTACCCCTGCAGAGCAGACAGCAAAATAACAAACACCTGGCAACTGCTTGGATATCAAAAGCTAATGGATGCCCCCTGGTTGCTGATAAATTCAAAGACAGATTGGACTCTGGCAGCTTTTACAAGATGAGTGATGAAGAAATTTTTCAGAGATGCATTATTCCAAAAGATTTCAGTACAGAATTAATTTTACACAAGCTAGTTGTAGTAGCAAGGTCAGTGTGCTGAGAGTACAACTTGCACTTCAGGTACCTGTCTGAAAGAAAATATGTAAACCATTACATGAAAGCAATCTGGTTTTTGAGAAAAGATGCTGTAAAGAAATTTCCTTCCAAAACTGGAAGTAAAACCAGAGGTATGCTTTTACCGTTTGCTACTGATGAGACCAGGTCAAATTTGTTTCTTGCCTTGATTTCACTGTCAGAAGGAACTGAGACTGATATGTAGGCAACATATTCCATTTGGGATTAGAAGAAATATCCTTAAAGCAACCTGGAAGCATCACTTAACTAATGAAGAAACTCATCTAGACTGTACCTCTGCTGGCCTATTGACCTTTATATCCTGCTTGAGTGATAAAACAGCACATAATACTTTGTGAGACATTGTCAGAGACCGAGAAAGAACAACAATTCTCACCAACTTGGTCAAGAGAGGAAGAGGTAAAGGCAAAGATGATGTAACCTAAAATTCCCCTTGTTAATCTCTCAATTACAGTCTTTTTTTTTCATGTAATAAATTAGTCTGTCTCATATAACTTTAAATTATAATGTGATTTAATGGAACTACCTGTTTTTGTAGAAAATGCAATTGGTATGTATGTTCTTGAAAACTGAGGATGAGTTTTACTACTCCAATACCCTAAAGGCACAATCTATTTCACATGTATGATTCAGTAAGATTTCCACATGACATTGTCAATGTACACTTGATTTTCTATAATATGGCACATCTAATTTTTCCTAGTGTAAAAGAGCATTAGTTCTATTTGAACTGTGTGCTATAATGTATGCAAGTTCCAAAACATGTATAAGCACGTGTTCAGGTCTTCCTGGTGCAAGATGTTGCTCTTTTCAGTATATCCGATTTGTTATCTAATTTATGTGTATAGCTCCCATTGTCACAAGAATCTAAAAACACCTCAATTACAGTGTTTATAAACTCTTCTGTACAAGAAAGCAATGCTTTCACCACATTTAACAGATGGAGAACTGAGATTCAAATAACTGGAGACAAATAGAACTGAATTCCTGATAAAATCAGAGGAATAGTGCTTTGACAGTGTGAAGATCTTCACCAGAGAGACTTGCAACAAGATTCACAAAGGACTATTAGTGATCTGACTAAAGAGACACTTGGACAACTAAAGGCTGCAATATCACTCTCCTCCAGGGATTGTTGTTGTTTGCCTTTTGTGAAGTTAAAGCCAAAAAAAAAAAAAAAAGAATGTGAGATGGCCTGGCAAGATATTTGTTTGTCTGGAAAGAAGTTACCTGAAAATCATCTGAGTGTCTTTGGGAACCTTCAGTAACATCCTGTTGTCAAGTCACAATGTGGGTGCTGTACAACCAACATGTGCAGTTAATAAGATAACTGTTGATTTGACAAATTTGAATGAATAAAAGATATCATCTCATGACATCTGAAATGAATTGACAGTCTCTAAATTTTTCTTCTTATAAAATTATCTTCCTTCCATTGAACTGCAATAGCAAAGGAAAATATGTGATTATCAACATATTATTTAGAGCCTGAGTGTAGAAAAGTCTACTTTTATAGGCTTATTTGTAATTACTCCACCAGTGCTTCTCAAAACGTCCATTTTATTACCATGATCTAAACAAACCCCATGAAAAGCTAAGATTTCTTTTTCTTTCTCAGCTACACTGAGAAAGAAACATAAGGTAAAGTTACGCTGTGGAGATTTTTCCTACTATATTTTTAATTTGAGAACTTAATGTACAGGTGACCTTTTATGCTCTGAAGGGAAACAAGCATGAGTGATATAAAGAGGTGTCTCAACCCTACCTCAGGCCACAGCTAGAAGAGCCTTATGGTCTGACCCATGTAGACGTCCTCCTGAGATGTATACCAAATATGTCAAACTTGAATTAATGATGAAATAATTAGGAAAGGAACAGAAGGTGAATAAACTGACAAGGCTAGTGCTGACCAAACTTAAGACTCTGCTATGCCTAGGAGAAATGGCTTTCAGTACTTTGAGAACCACAGTGTTCCTAAAAGGGAGAGAAGGTTCACCAAAACTGCTCAGCAGGATGGAAATCTCAGTCAAAAGTTCACCATCTCATAAGTCTGATTCAGCTTCTTTGTCAGAGAAGATACTGATCAGATGTCACATTAAGGGACCTGAAGATCAGCTGGCAATGAGTTTATTCTCCACATGGATGTGCAAACTATTTAATGATAAAGAACTAGGGAATGATTCATTAGGTTCCTTGAAGAGTAAGGAAGATAGAGAAAGGGGATCAGATATACATGTCTTTGTCCCTTTGTATCTGATTCACTTTATATTACAGGTTCTATAAACCAATTGCCTCACCAGAGCTGCTGACCAGAAAGTAAGCCATAGATGGTTAGCGAAAAACACTTTGAAATAAATCTCCGGACTTTGTTGTTACTGTTATGTAGACCAGTAAAGCTCTTTTTTCACTGGAATCTTGCTTTGTTTCCTGCTCCTGCTAGTTTTTCCTCTTTGGACACAATGCCCACAGTGGCAGACACTGAAAAATACCTTTTCTAAGAAACATTTACAAAGAGTCCAGCACCATTAATATTCACTATTATGGACAGAGACAGTCGTGAAAAAAGTAAATGAGGCTAGTAAACAGTACAGAATTTGTTCATTTACTAAAAGTTATCAATAAGTGATCAGTGTCAGATAACAAACTCAGATAACTCGAGAAAACTGTGCATAGTTACTACAGGTAACATTAGACAGAAGAAGTTAGGTATGTACAGTAAGATAAGCTCTCTAAGTACCTTCCAGGATCAATAGAGGTGGTTATTCTTAGATTGCACATTTTAGGCTTTGATGGACAGAGACAAGATGAATCCTGCCCTGAATCACCAGAACAACAATGTCACTCTAACATGTCATTTTAATTCAGAGGTTCAATATCAACAACAATGCATAGTCTAAAAAGATCTATATCTGCTATTTGCAAAATTGTTTTATATTCCTAAGAAACTGAGACTCAGAAATTTATTCTTTATTTTCAGACATGACGACAACAGTGATGTAAAGCAAACAAACATCAGTCATTTCATATGATGGAGGAGGTTTTCCTTCAGCTTGATACTTCAAGTAACAACACAAATACAGAAGAATGGGGCAATGTAATCCCCAGAACTGATTATTCAGACTCATGGGACGTATACAGTGCTTTGATAGTACCTCTTGTAACACCAAAGCATTTGCTTTAGTATTGTGCTTTCCATTTGCGTAGATACTCAAGAAACAGACGGGAATCTCTGTGACCTATTCCTATATGGTTTTTTGACTCTCTCTATATATATATTAGCCAGTGGTGTGGCATGTATGTGTAGTTATATACTTGTTAAAACTGTCTACTGCATGTTTCGTTTATACACTTGTTTCCTGTACAGTGTAGCTCCAGTAGCTGATCTACTAAAATATGCGGCACATCATTCTGGGTGATTAGAAGGACTGATTGAGCTAACAAAACTGTAAAAAATATAGGACCAATAAAATATTTTCATTAATATGCCTTGGCAGAATGTACGTATTTCTGCTATATAAAAATCTTTTTTACCTAAAAATATTACTCTGCAAGCAGATATGCTTCAAGCAGAAGTTCTAGGAAGACTTCACTTCAGTTTAGAAACAGTGACACATCCTTAAGCATTCAGGTTAAGAAAAAAAAAATATACCAGGACATCACAGTATAAACAGGTGACTGAAGTGGTATCTGTACTACTTTCCAAATTACAGTACTTTAATTACTGCAGACTGGAATCTTTGAAAAGTTCATTAATAGATTTCATGGGAAATCTCATCTTTATTCCCAAGAAATTTTTTAAAAAACATTTGTTATTCTTGCTTTCTGAAGCAGGAAAAAAAAAAAAAAAAAAAAAAAAAGCAGCTGAAAATTCCATATAAATATTTTTAATGTCTGTCTGGAATTATTTAGATAGTTCAGTTTGGAATTATAGTTTCATTTCATATTTTCAACATGAATTGGCAATGTGCCCCTGCAGCAAAGAATTCCAACAATGTATTCGCAAGAGTGTAGCCATCAGGACAAGGAAACAGATTAGTCCTCTCTACTTAACACTTATGAGACCTCATCAAGAACTGAATCCATTTTTGGGATCTGTGGTACAAGAGGGGCATGGATAGATCAGAGAAAGTCTAGCAGAAGGGCATGAAAATAGTTAGGGCACTGGAGCTTGCAGTATACAAGGACAAGCTGAGAGAACATGGTCTATTCAGCCTTAAAAATAGGAGACTTGGGGAATACATTATTGCTTTTAGCAGTTCCCTGATGGGAAGGTAAAGAAAAGACAGAGGTCAGAAGGGTACTGTAGAAGAATGTGAGACAATGGACAGAACTTGGAATACAGGAAACTGACTTGATAAGGAAAAAAGGTATTCATTATGAACATAGGAGAACTCTGGAGCAGTTGCTCAGAAAGCTGTGAAATCTCCATTCTCAGAGACCCATAAAATTTCACTGTAGGGGGCCCAGAAAAGCTTTCCCTAGCTAGAATTTATCTAAGCTGGAGCTTGGACTAGATAACTTCTGGAAGTCCCTTCCAAACTATACAATACAATTGCTCTAGGATTCCATAGAATACCCTGTTGTGGCAGTTTGACCCACAGTGGGACCATGTGGTCCTGCATTCACTCCCCCCACCCAGTGAGATGGGATGGGAGACACAACAAAGGGGGCTCGTGATTAGGAATGAAGGACAGGGACAGCTCACTCACCAGTTATGGTCACGGGGAAAACAGATTCAAATTTGGGGAAGAAAAATAAATTTAATTAATTGCCATTCATCTAACTAGACATAACAACCACATCTTACAATACCTTTCCCCTCCTCCCTTCTTCCCGGGCTGAAATCACTTTGCTCCCAGTTTCTCTACCTTCTCCCCACAGCGACACAGTGGGCAGGGAATGGGGGTTCAGTCAGTTCACCTCTGCCGCTCTTCGCTCTTCCTGGCATGAAAGTCCAGGAACAAGATGTTCCAGAGCAAGCTTCCCATAGAGTCATGGACCTCTTCAAGCTCAGCTCCCGGCTCTGGCATGAGGACATCCACGGGCTGCAGACTCACAGAGGCATTTCTCTAGTGCTCACTGGCCCAGCCTGGGCTGGGGGGTCTCCACCTTGGAGCCAGGGGAGCTTTTCTCTCTCACAAGGTGGCCCTTCGCACACTACCAAAAAAACCCATGCCCCCCCCCACACACACACACATACCCAACACACTTGTATAAATTCTTGTAATAGATTATTGTTAATAGTTTAACAAAACCAGGAAAAAATGGTTTAAGAGGCAATTTCTCTCTGTAAATTAAAGCCTTGCAACATTAATGTTCAGGTTTCTTATTTGGTTTCAGCAGATTTTGACTATCAAAATTACTCCCAAAAATAAGAAAAATGTTTCTGATTCAGCAACTCTGTGTTGTTTAAAAGGAAAGTTTTGGAACACCCATTGTGAGTGAGCTTTTGTTGTGTGGCTGTATCACTGAAGGATAGTTTTAACTTACTGGACATAACATAACAGGAAAGTGCAGAATCCCTCTGTTCCTGGATGAATGCCAGCTCAGCCAGCCGGGTCTGCCGGCTAGCATACAGGCAAGGTCAAAGCCCTGTCTCCTTTGAAGCCTCTTGGGTACTGGAGCAGAGATAGAGCAGCTCCTCATCATTCTCACAGTGCAGTCAGGGACTAGCCACAAATTTAAGCAAAGCAGACAATGGGATGCTTTGTAATTTCTTCCCAGCACCACATCTCCCTCCTTTAAGAGTGAATCACTGTTGAGGATGGTGAACCCTCTAGCTTATCATGGGAGGTATGGAGAAGAGAAAGGAATTACTACTCTAGCAATAGAAAGTAGATATTTAGTCTTCGCTAGAAAGTATGACTTTAAAGAGAAGTTCTCACAGCTCATATACTTGAATTTGGACTCCAGAAACTTGGGTTAAATAGCTTAGCTAAGATTTGCTGCAGTTTCTGTAAAATTATGTCTTGTTAAAGATACCCAGGACAGCTCTAAATTAGCTTTTCCACATATCTATAGTAGACAGTTTTCACTTCCCAAAGTAGCTTTCTGTTATGAATTATTTTCTTTTCTTTTTTTGGCAACACATTTACCACTGTACAACGGAGTATGCAGAGTGTGATGGAGGAAAGTCTACGAATTTGGTTATACAGTAGAAGGGTATATTAGTGTGCTGGAACTGGTGTTGTGGGGTTCATATCTGCTCTGCTTTAATCTTTTTCTTAAACAAATGTGTAAACCTACCTAAGCAGAGTTTTAGAAAATTTTAAGAGTCCAGGAAAATCTGGATGAGGAGTAGCTGTAATGTGAATCACACATAAGAAATTTTCAGAGTGGCAACTCTGCAGGTGAGATAACTTAGCTTCATATGCTTTGTAATTTGAACAGAATTTCAAAACAGTTGTGTGGGCATCCAAAACCAGGCTGAAACTGGGAATCAGTCCATATTGTAGGACTGCATGCCAGCATTGCAGTCAGTCTGATGTGATTTGAACTGGTTATAGTTATGTAGCCAAGAGTGTAAGTCCATTCCTAGCCCATTCCATAATGTGACCTCACTAGGAAAGCCTTTCTGAATTTTCTAGGATAAAAATCATTTAAATATTTAATTATGTTTGCCCTTTTCACATCTCTGAGTGTCTGAACTTGCTCCTTGATATTACTATATTATAGTTTCTTCCTACTATTTACAAATTCTCTCTCAAGCAAGGTGCCTTTAAGGTGACATACTTTAGTTTGCTTGCATTCAGTTTTTACTAAGGAATTTCTCTGAATTTTTACACTAACCAGAAATGCAACAGTGTTATTTTATTGTTGTTTGGTTTTAAGTCATAACACATTTGATGTTTTCAGAAGTATTTTAAAACCAGTTTGGTACCCAAACTGCTGTGCAGATAAATCAGTAGTTGCAGTGCATGGGTCATAGCACTTTTCTTGAACCGTAAAAATGGGATTTTAACCAAGAGTGCTAAACATCACAAGCCATTTATTCTGTGTTCATAGCACAGTCAAAAGAAACGTGACTATGTTACCTAATAACTAAATGCCAGAGAGCAAGATTTATTCTACACTGTTGACAAAGAATCATGGCTTGATTATGCTGGTTTTAAAGGCCATTAAAGCATTTTTGGGGGAGAAAATATAATATGTCTTGAAATTCAACATGCTAACACTATTAATGTCAGACTATGAGAAAGAAGCATTAGATCCAGGTCTGCTAATAGACTTTATATTTTCAGTTAAAGGCTTCACAAGCTTGATTTCTGCCTTGTCTTGTTTAAACAGGGGTCTGTATTCAAAATTTCTACTATCCTGGGCAGTCAGATGCCATACCTTTATTTTCTTACTGAAGAGATGTAGTAACAACATGTAAATGAGATGCTTACGACAAGAGGACTATGTAGCTTAAAAACACTAAGATCTGTCTACCTTATATTGTAGGTTGTTGACACTGTGTAAATTGGATGACCAACATATCCCAGACAGTCCCATAGTGCTGTCCCAAGACCAGTCAAGTCTACAGATTAACTGTGGAATGCTTTCCAGAACAGTCCAGCCTTCACATGCTACATCAGTTCTGGAAGAAGCCTGTAGCTTGTCTCTGCACTGGGCAACGTAGATGAAGGAAGAAGGCTCAGGGATCAAGCCTACTCTTCCATCTAACTGGGCCTTACAAAGTGTTGGACAGATGTTGTCCATGTAGTGCAGTGGTTAGAGCAGAAAAGCATTAAAACCCAACATCTGCCAAGGTTTATGCTGAGATCATCTGCCATTGGCACCCTTTTTAACCATCACAGCCACTCTCACACCTTCCTCATCCATCTTTATTTGTTCTCCAGTGCATTAATAGAGTGGTCACTGCTAGTGATAACTGCAGCTGTGGGAAGAGCCTGCCCATAACCACAAGTTCAGGCCCAGGATTAATCCCATGGTGCAAGCTCTCAGTGCTTCCGTTTCTCCCAGGGGCCGTGCAGAAATACACTGTATTACAAAGTTTTCTACTGACTTCGCCCTGTGAGATTTGTGAAGTTGAGCAAGTATAGTAGTTTCCTTAAGTTTATACAACTGGACTATGGATTAGCCATGGTGATCCTAAAAATTTAGTTGGACCCAAAAATCCTTTAAATAAATATTTTTAATAATCAGCATACCAACTGTGCATAAAAAACCTACATTTGGAACACTGCAATTAACGTAATACCAAGAAACAGTTAAAAAGATGACCTTCTTGAGCACCTGTAGAAATGTCACCCATGAGGTAAGCTCAGTAATGAGCTGCTCTCAGTTCCTACTCCATTCAAGCTGAGACAATCTGTTCCTAGATGCTGTGTTACCTCTCCTCTTTCTCCTGTGGTTACCCGTCTCCCCCCGACCTGTCACTACAATTTGATCCACTAATTATCTGTAGAGAATCCAGACTGTGATTATCTGAAAGGAATTCAGATTATTGTGTACTTCCTGTGAAAGCAAAGTACCTGACAAGAAATCATAGAATCATAGAATCCCTTGGTTGGAAAAGACCTTTGAGATCCAGTCCAATCGTACCTATCCATTACTAAACCATGTCTTTGAGCATCCCATCTAGCCATCTTTCAAATACCTCCAGGGATGGTGACTCAAACCACCTCCCTAGACAGCCCATTCCATTTCCTGATAACCCTTTCAGTGAAGATGTATTTCCTGACATCCAATCTGAACCTCCCTTGGAGCAATAATTTTGGTAGAATTACTTAGAAGACAGGAGAGGGAAAAAAAAGTAAAGAAATCAATGAAAAAAAACAATAAAGCAAACATATAATGTGAAAACAACATAAATACGGACAGAAGTGTTTTATTCTATAAAGAGAACAAAAAACATACTGTAATAACACATGGATATTACATAAAAGAAAAAAAAAAGAAAACTGGTGTGCAGCTGAAGTGCAGTGGACTAAATTTGGTATAATAGTCTTTAAACTATCTGGAGATGGCTTTTAGTATTTTTAAACTTGCATGGGGTTTTTTTTGTATATTCCAGGATATTTTTCATATGTATGTATGCATGTATATTTTTATATATATATGAAAAAAAAGTAAAGAAATCAATGAAAAAAAACAATAAAGCAAACATATAATGTGAAAACAACATAAATACGGACAGAAGTGTTTTATTCTATAAAGAGAACAAAAAACATACTGTAATAACACATGGATATTACATAAAAAAAACACATATTCATATATATACATCTATGTATATTTATATACATATATATGTGTGTGTAAATACATATATATACACAAATGTTTATACACATACACACATATATGTGTATATAAATATGTGTGTGTGTATATTGTGTAACTGGGGAGAATCACAGTTTCACTTGTCACACGAACTAAGCCAGCCTGAATCAAGATAACTTCAGCATGAAAAATGGGAAGCCACAGATTCCAGATATTAATTTGAAGGGATAGAACAGGATAAATTCTGCAGTGTCAATGTCCTTGTCATTCTGAATAAATAAATTTAATCCCGTTTGCATGTCTCAACTTGCTGTGTCACACATGATTACATTGAAAACATGCTCTGAAGTTGGGTATTTTCAAGGGAAGAGCCATTAATTGAACGCAATATTGCTGCACGAGAGCAAAATGGGATCTCATGTGTGGCTGCAAAGATAAGGGGACAAGAGAAGCAGAAGAGGGAACAGTTGAGGTGGAAGAGTGATTTTAACTCCTTGGAGGTGAAGTTCAGTGCCAGGCAACTTACTCCACAACTATCTTTCTACTCTACACCACCCTGCTTCTCCTACTTGTGCTTTCTGACTAGTTACTACATTTTTTGTACTTTTTTTCCACATTTTTTATTAATTTGGAAGTGTAGAGAACTTTATTTTTTCTCTACAGTTTTTTAAATGTTACTCTGTAGTATTTTTTAGAGGGCAACCTCAAAAAGAGTTCCAAAAGTTCTTCTGAAAATAAACATGTGTAACATCTATCTGTGTAAATGATATGTAGGGTCATGAATTCTGGGTGACAACATCATGTGAGAAAAAGAAGGTATCATTTCAGCAGAATAACTGTTCTTTAGAGGTCAGCCTGGGAAACACCAGTTCCTAAGCCCTCTGTGGTGTAGCTCCATGAATCTACTTGCTCTGCTAAATTAAACAGAAGGATGGTAGGTGTCTGTGGGAGATTCAAGCAAGCAACTGAACTGTGCAGAAATCAGACAACTTCCATCCCCACATACAGCAGTTAAGACCCCATTAATTAAGAGGGAAGGTTGTAGTAATGGTCTTGCTTGTGATAATGAATATTAAGCCAGATCATCCAGCTCTCCAAGATCTTAGTCTAAGACTTCATTTCAGCATGTTTTAAGCAATTATGAATTATAGAAGAGATTAAACAAAGTTCAGTCTTTTTTCTTTCTCTGACCTGTGTCAGTAAAGAACTTAAACATATGCTTTAATTTGCTCCTTCATCCCATATATCCTCAAGTTCATCTCCCTGACACAAAGACTTTGTTCTTGATCTGTGTCAGTGCAAATTCATTGCCAAACCCTGGACACCTCCACCTTGTAAGATGCAGAATGAAGTCCAGAATATGGTTATGTGCATGTGTGCATACACATACACACACAAAACTTGAAGCAGCAGCTCTCAGTTGCAGAAAATTACGCTAAACTGACAAGGAGATTAACTAATCATTTTCTCCATGACACCTGGAAAATAAGTCATCTGTGGTACTGCAGAAGAAGCATAAACACCAGATGTTTACACCCATTGAATACCTTAGCATTGTTTTATGAATTGTTTAATAAAATAATGAAGAGTACAGTTTCCCTTCAAACATCCAGTTAATTGCATTTACCATTGTTTTAGAAAAGCAGGTTTTTGTTTTCATAACTGTAGGATTGCTTTGAATTAATATGCACAGATGCACTGGCTGATTTGCATCATTAAGTCTTGAAAAGACTATTAAATTTTTATATCTTCTTATCTATTCTTATTATCTTTCTCAGTAAGAAAAATTGACTATTAATGGATGAAGTATTTCAGCAAGATTATGGAAGCAGCTTTGAAACTGTAGAATAAAATTAAAATCTATAGATAAAAACAGTGAACAGAATATAGGAAAATATTTCCAGTGAGGCTGTCATAAAGCATATGAAGACAAATTTCACAAGAGAAGTGAAAAATATGGAACACATATTCTTGCAACTGTGGCTGTAAATGAATACATTTATTTAGTATAACTTTCAGCTGACCAGTAAATATATAGATTGACTCACCATAATGAATAAGAGTGTTTGGCTCATTGTAGTGATAAATTAAATTACAAACTTCAGTCTTGAATCTGAAACTAGATTCATATTTTCTCTTGAGTTTTGAGCAATGTGGCAGTGCAGAGAATCACATTTATTTTTCTGTGAGGGCAGTCTCTCCCAGTCCTCAGTTATGGCATAAGGGAGGAGACAAAGAAAGGAACATACCTCAGTGTCAGTCCTAAAATTGGTATATATTAATGGAAATGTTTTTCCCAAACCTCATTTAAAGTGGGAATTGTGCTTTCTCAAGAATATAATTTAAAAAAACACAGTTTAAAAAAAATATATATGTTGCGAACATCTTCAACCTGTTTAGGAGATCACCACGTTTTTTAAAATTACTTGGCAGAATATTAGTATTTCTGCTGGAATTTAACAGGATATGCTTCTGAAGCTTTTCTACTTGTAGGATCGTACCCCTTCAGGAGAATTTACCTGCTAAAATCAGGTCCTGAAGACTGCTATGCCATCTCAAGATACAGACAGCTCCTGAGGATGCAGTAAATATGCTTATACAGGAACTTAATTTAAAGGCTAACTTCCAGTACTTTAATCTTCTGAAAGATCATGGTTTTACTCAGTATTTGCCACTGTACTGGTGGATAAGTCTACCCAGGCAGTAAATTCTTCATCACCTTGCTGAATAACTTCATTTTGTAAAGAATGCATTTCACTGTTTCACAGAAAATGCTGTTTTAGAATAATATATTTGTAAATGATTCCCAAAATGCAGCATCTCAGTGTTGGGGTACTGTAAATTTTTCACTATTGCTGCAATAACATCGAAAAAACTATATTATAGAAATGGAATAACATTCTATTGCTTGCTTTTGCTTTATGGACAGCAATTCAGCCACTGCATAAATTCATTTTGTGACTGTTCAGCACAGTAGGTTAGATGAAGTATTAGCAGTTTAAAATAGGCACGTACACTTTCAATTTCAGTATACAGCCCAATGATTTTTCCTATCTTGTCTGCTGGCATCATTATGCAATCAAAACAGTGCTCTCGAAATTAACCTCCTTGGAAGTTTTGTTTTGGCTCAAGGACATATTGAGTGGCTAAACCTTGATCCTGTTCTCATTAAAATCAAAGCTTCCTTTGATTTCAATGGCATAGACAGAGATCTGAGTGAAACAGCAGGACCTGTAAATTACGACAATAACAAGTAGGGATACATTTCTGAGACTATAAATATCTTCTGTGCTGTGCTCTGAATGTTTTGAAAGTGTATTACTCACAAAATACAATGACCTTACATGGATGAATTGACCCATTGTTTTGTTCGAACAGTAGAATAATTCTTTTCCGAATTATTTGCTCTAAGTATAATTATATTGCTCACTCATTCAGCAGTGTGTATTCACTGCTTCTGTCTGTATCTGATCTACAAACAGGAGTATTCACTTCACCTTTTATAAGCGTTTCCTTCCTACTGCAAACAAGAACTGAATACTTCATAGTAATCATCTTTTTTCTGTATAAGGACTTTGAAATTTTCATAGGTTTCTTGAAGAACGAATAGACCAAAGCTCTTGTTTTGTAGATTGTGAATATTCACAATTTGCACAGTGATAGATAGATTGCATTGTTTCTCTCTGCTGAGTTAAGAAACTAAATAACACAGTGTGAACCCCATATTGTGCAATCAAATGCCTCATTAAAAAAAAAAAATCTTATAATAATTATTCAGGCTTTTAAGTTTTAAATCTGTTTTCCAGGGCATATTTGTGTGAGCAAAGCATGATTATGCTAATGTTTAGAGCCAAAATAGGAAGAACGTGAATACAGATGAATCAAGAAAGAAGGAGGAAATAGAAATGACACTTGTCTTGCACATTTAAAAAAAAAAAAAAAAAAAGATAAGTGAGACATCATTGTAGAAAATGTTCTGTTTAGTCAGACTAACACTCACTGTTCACTCCAAGATAACCCTTTTCCTTCTTTCTCTTAAAGGTTAGCTCAGCTGGCGCCCCATCCATACCATGCTGGTTTTGCCTCCTACAAGAGTAAAACCAGCCAGAGTTCCCTTTCTGTTTGCCAGTCACCAGTTACTGTTTACCTCTGTCTGCCTGAAAAAAGAGACAAGAAAAGGAAATGTGGTCTTTACGTTACACTGAGAAGGGGTCCAAAAATTCAGGGATCAACCAAAAGGAACCGCTTTACATTTTGAAAAGCACCTGCAGTTGTGTCCTTACAAACAGGACCCTTGAGTGCTGTTGGTGAGGATGTTTATAGCTGCTGGCAATATCACCCTAATTCTGTATGCAGAGAAAAGGACTAATGGGTTCTGACAATGAAGTATCCAACAGGTTCATAAACTTCATCTTCAGTTTGATACACAGGCTTCCTTTTGTTTTCAAACAAACATGATTCTTTCCTTCAGGAAGTTTAGGTTTCCAAGGATTGGACCCTCAGTAAAAGTAAGGCAATTGTAATTATTATATAATGAATGTAATAAATGCTGATGTAACAGTGTTAAGTGACAGAAAATTGCCAAGTACTATAGCTATATTTTTACCTTTAATTAGAGAGGGGCAACCATCTCATTTATTCTAGTTATATCAGAGATGTAATTTTTGAAGTTAGCATCAAGGACCTCATGATTTAACCTTACCAAGCACACTAATAATAATAATTTAAGTGTACTTACATTAAGCAATAATAGTGGCTTTTTATTGTATTGCAGGATAATAATTTGGTCTTAGGGTAGATAAACCAGGAGGTGGAAGGCCAAACCAGTGAACTACAGAGTATCATGATACTGTTAACCCTCTGCTAGTGCAATCATCATTGACACTGATGTTATTGAGCAGAAAAAGCATGTACATGAAGACTTTTAAACCAAATATTTTGAGGCTTAAGAGAGTGGGAGCTGAGGTAGTAGTGAAGATTTGAATATGTAGTACTAAATCATCCTGAATTGCTGAAACAAGCCACTGCTACTGCAATTAGTAGGCACTTGAATGCATGGAATAAATTCCCAAAGTCAGAGCATGTTTCTAAACAGATAAATTAAGCATTGCTTACTTTATTAATTTTTTTTTATTATGCCACCATGACTCTCATGGGAGTAAGAAAAAGGGAATATGGTTTTTTTCCACTTTTTCCTACGCTGTTTTGAGAATAATGGCATTATTTCTTTGCTTACTCATTAGAAACGGCAATGGAGATATAAAAAAGCACATAATATTGTCACTTGCTAACTTTGTGTTAGAGTATAATATTGCTTCTCCTGGTAAAACTGATTTAAAATCACTCAAGCAATGAAGATTCTGGTTAGTAAATCATGTCACAATGTATTAGACCTCAGTCCTTTCCAATACTAATGATGAGTTTCCATTTGTTTCATATGGTATTGCTCTTTTTGGAAATACTCTTATTCCCACCCTGCCATCACCCTGAAAATATTTGTTCTAATTACATCAGTCTAGCTCTTGCATTTGTTGTTTAATTCAAGCTTTACCCCAGACTACAACTGAAGTAAAACTTTAGAATGAATTGTGATTATTGCCAAGGTCTTAGGGGTCTTCCACACTGCAGATGATTAAGAACCTCAAATGTACATTTAACAGCTTTCTTGCTGAAGAGCTTCACAGTGCAACATTTTGATGCATTTTTCTTTGGGGTATTCTGATCACTGTGCAAAACAGGACCATTGCTTTGTACCATTGTGGAAAACAAACAAGCTTCTGTTCACCTCAAATTCGTGAATCAGAGCCTCCATGTATGTGTCTCCATGTATATTTTCCTAGATCAACCAGGTCTGAAATCTAAGCCTGAAAAATATAATTTAACAGTTTTGGTTTGGTTTTCTTTCATTTGATTTGGTTTTTAGGCTGGGAGTAGAGACGGAAGAGAAGGTGGGAGGGATAAAATCTGACATGAGTGAAGTCATGATCTCTGATCTGAGTGGAACTAACACATGATATTTCTGGGCAGAAAGATATCAGTATATATGTTTACAATAAATTTGTATCCTAGAGATTTGGGAGTATATTTTGGAAGCCTGGATTTTTTAGGAGCCAAATTTACTCCAGATACCTATACCTTACTCTTTCAGAACCCAAAAAACTTCTCCAGATGGCTTTCACTTGAAAAACATCACCATTAGTGATTTTAATTTTTGTTTTGTGTGTCAGCTGCAAAAATTTGTAATTCTATTTGTTGGGAAAAAATGGACAATTTTCCCAATTCATGCTTTTAGTTTGATTGCTTTTCTGTTCAAAGTAAATGTTTCAATCTGGTAAGCATCTTTCATTCCATCCTGAAAACAGAATATTCTCTTATACAGTTCCATTGTTTTCTTAGTAGTAAACATGCAGGAATAGAAAAAATATAACTTCCCAGTATTAGAACCCCTGGAAATAATGAAGAAACAAAGTAGTTTGGGCAAGAGAAAAATATTTCCATAGAAATCTTTAGATTTCTCAGAAATGCAACCTTATCTCAGAAATTAAAGCACATCTATTTTCCAGAAACACTGGAAGGAAAAAAAAATATAAGACAGAGGTCAACCAAACATGATTCTGCTCCCTTAGACAAAATGGAGATTACATATCTCTCCATTATCCATGTAACCCTCATGAGAAGGAAGCAAGGAGCCAGACCTACACAAAGACACTGACAACTCAGTTGAGCTGGCCACACAGGTATGCAGAGCGAATTTGTTCACCCTGGCCCAGCCAGTAAGATGCAGTAGGTTTAGATTAGATGTTAGGAAGAAATTCTTTACTGTGAGGGTGGCCAGACACTGGAACAGGTTGCCCAGAGAAGCTGTGGATGCCCCCTCCCTGGAAGTGTTTAAGGCCAGGCTGGATGAGGCTTTGAG
>NW_010337847.1:0-22807 GCF_000700745.2 Antrostomus carolinensis | reverse complement strand
TGGAAGTGTTCAAGGGCAGGTTGGATGAGACTTTGAGCAACCTGATCTAGTGGAAGGTGTCCCTGCTGATGGCAGGGGGGTTGGAACTAGATGATTTTTAAGATCCCTTCCAACCCTAACCATTCTATGATTCTATGATTCTATTATCATCTCTCTATCCAGTGTTGCCAGAAGTAACAATTCTCCAGGCTCCACTGATTCTGTGAACCAGATTTCCATTAAATATAATGAGAGCTTAGATATCCGTGCACATATGGATACCTACATGTAAATGCCTACATTTTGGCATCTTAGTCCAAAAATAAATCCCATGCATAAACAAACTCAGCAGAACTAAAGATGCCAGTTTTCTTCATTTTTTATATTCCTGCAGTTCCAAATGCTTGTGCTGTCCAGTGGTTTCTGGCTTACATGTACGCTTCCCCTTCCCTTAGTTTTGTTGCCACAGCTCCACATCTTTCTAAGTTTCTCTGCCCTTTTTGGTTTCTTCTCTCCCTTGATCTGTTTTTCTGTTTAGCTAATCCTTTTAGTTCATAAAACCAATAACATGCCGGAAGAACTCACTAGCCTTCATGGCAAGGGTACTACCTAACTTGCTCTTCCTGGTATCCTGGAGTACATGTAAACTGCAGCACCAGGAGCATTTACCTGCCCCCTCACTTACAAATGCATTGTGCACTGACCTCATCTGGGGTGAGAGATCCTGTGCCCACAGTTTTCTATAGAAGCTGTTCATCATGTAACATAGGCAAAATCAATAAATGTGCTGAGCCAAATCATCCAGAGTGCTTTCTTGCAAAGTGCTTCTCTGTAGGTATTTAACAATAGTCTCACATTCATTCATACCTTTTTTAAAAAACACTTTACCTAGTTGTAAATCCAGAAGGAGATTTGCCATACCATATATTCCTTCTCAGAGAGTACCTAAGGAGCTACATTACTTTGTGTGGACTGATGCTATCTATCTTAGTGCAAAGGATTTTTAAATTTGAGCATCAGAAACAAACAAAATATAGTTTTCATGCTATTTATATTCCTTTTAAAATAAGATATAATATATATTGAATTCCACTCCATTACTTTGAAGGCAGTGAGTCTATGAAGTCTGCACTGGTGAACTGGTAAATTAGAAAATCAGAAAACAACCTTTTTTGTCTCATACTCCAATTGCATTAAATGAACTTGAATACTGAAAAGCAAAAATAGCAAGAATGGCTGAAATAAAGAGATATAGTCCTGCCATACAAATTCTCAGGTGTTATTGCAGGGGTTTATTTTTTTTATTTTAACCTACAATCTCCATTAATTTTCTTTTTCTTTTGGTAATAAAATACAACTCATAAATGTATGAAAGAAAAAGGTAGCTTTTTAATCAAAATTCCTTAAGTGATTTAGGAGCTGAAATTGAATTTAAAATCAGTAGCACTGAGACTTAAGTCTTCACAGAGCTCAGATACCCTTGAAACTGTTATATAAAATTCCTGTTTGGAAGGATGAATTGTCAAGACAGAAAAGTAATATGAAATTACTTAGTAATCTCTGCTAAAGCTATCCACATAGTTCCAGTCCAATACAGGGAGTTCTGTGGGGTCCTATACTTTTGCACACACATTACAAATATAGTGAATAATTGAATATAATAATATTTGAATAAAATATTATTAATTTAATAAAATAATAATATAATAATTGAATACTCAAATATTGAATAAAATGGGCTATCACAGCATCTATGCTTTCTGTGGGCAGTATCAGAGACCATAGGTTATTGCTAGGGTTCACCTCACCTATTGCTGAGGAAGAACCCAGCTGCAGTCTGCCAGAAACACAATGAAGTAACAATTTCTTCTGATATAAATAGATGAACTATCTCTTGCTCAGCTAATGTTAACAGAGTAGAGGATATCTATCTAAGAGTGTGAGTCGATAAAAATTGTTTTATGTTCAAATACCTGCAAACACAATCAGATTAAATTCATAAATGTCATGAGCTAGCCATAGCTGTACTAGGAATTTTTGGTTTTAGTTTTGTCTCCCTCAGATTCTCTGTTCTTCATATCTTTTCTATCATGCCTCATAACAGCATGTCTCCTACCTTTGTCTGAACACCTCTTGGCACTATATCTAAGATATCCAATTTTGGTTTTGAAAACTAAAAATGGCCAAAACTTACTTTTCTGTACAGGCAAAATGCTTTTTGATTTCAGGTTGAATTTCTTCAATAATTTTATCTGGAAAAATATTTTGAAGGCTTCTTGCATGAATGTCTTAATCAGTAGCTATTTATATATTCTGAGGCAGAGCTTTCACAGTCTCTGCTTATAAGTTTCCTCTTTGTATAAAAATACTTAAATAGTCATTATGCCAGAGTGCATAAATGACTCCAGCCTGGCTGTTAGGTGATTTGCCTCGTTGATGGATTCCAGCTGATGCACTATCAAATATCTAGCAATTTATTCAAAATGTGACAGAGTCTGTAGGAGGGACTGAAAGCACTTCCCCAGGATGTCCCTACAGCTTAGAGAGCTAGAGCACTCTCAGGAGAGTAATTTTCTCACGTTCTCTTTTTTGTTTTCCTCACTAATGTCTTTAGAGGTGTTTTATTTTGTGTCAGATGGAACATTTCTGAATCAAACAAAACACTTTGATTCAATTTTGCAATGCAGAAAATATTAAAACTTTTAAAAATTTTTAATACATGCTTATGCGTGGTTTATTTTCTGAATGCACTTCAAACAAAGCAAGTAGACTTTCACAGCCATGCCCAGCATGCTGGTATCCTGGCTGTCATCCCCAAGGGCTCATGGTGCAAATAAAAATAGGTGGGGAAATTGAAGAAGAAGCATTTGCTAGAAAAGATGTCTTCACAGCAGAGAGCTGATTTCAAACAAAATATCTGAAAAGTCAATAAGCATGCTGTGGAAGAAAATAACGAAAGACTAATCAATTGTTTTGGTTGAAGTAAGAATTTAGAAATGTGTAGCATTTTCCTGAATTAATAAATATTTTAACAGTTTGAAAAGCCTTGGTTTATAAAAGCTTTGCATATTATCTGCAGCAACAGCAACTTTATGCATGCATGAACTTAATGAACCAACCAACAAAAACAAAGAAGTGAGATTATTAATGAGACATTTGCTCAAGGCAGGCTAAATGACTTACTTCTGAAAATATCAGAGGGAGTTCTCTAATGCCTCAGAGAGGCACAGCTGCTGATTTGTTTTTGTGTAAAGATAGTGGTCAGTAGATTTATTGCTGGGTGACAAAAGAAACAGGTTTGATAAGACTTTGGGTATAAATCTTTAAATACAGGCTTCATCTCCTCTCTTTTTACTTTCTTTTTATGCCCTTTCCCCTTCTCTTTCCTTTCATTGTTCCTATGATTTTTCTTGGGCTTTGTTCCCTAAAATTTATTTCATTGACTCTTTCTGAATTATTTGAACTTACTTCTGAACAGCTATTGGGCCAGTGTAATCAGAACTGAGCTTGGTATCCTTTTGAAATTTAGTTATCACTTTTACTCACCTTTTTCCAATGCTGTGCTTTGTTTTTTCTGTGCTTATGGGGACACTAGTCCTCCAGCTGAAGTGAAGTTCCCTTCCTCAGAGATAGCAGCAAAAGACCCATATTTAACCTTTGGGTCGAGGTGTTTCACAACAACTTTCATCTTCAATGAGCTGTCATTTCTTTGCAAGGCCTGTGAAATTCTTGCTTTTGAAGCCTACCAACAGTCTTTCATGCTTGGTCTATAGAGGTCTCATGTCACTAAGTAGTTTTAAAGGAATCATTTGCCCTCTCTTTCTGAAAAGCTTAAACTTATAAATGAGATTATAAATGAGATTCATCCCACAGCTAGAACTTAGAACAGAAATATTCTTCATTATAGGTCAAAATTTCTCATGTGAAATGTAAAATTTTACTAATCTTTCATTTTGTGTCAATTTGGAATCAGAAGTACCAAAGTGTGTATTATCACTAACCAAAAGCATTGAAAAAACTCCTGAGGGAAAATTTTCCTTAGTTTTCTAGCTCAGTTAATGAATTAAACAGGTCTGGTGACCTTAGAAGAAAATAAAAAAAAATAAATAAAATCACTTCTTACATATTTGGAAGTTAGTCTATGCAAATGTTCTTTAAAAGGTGTTTATGATAGTGATGTTTACTTTGTTTTCAGCATCTAAAAAGAGACAGGTGTTAAACAGATGCTTTCTAGAAGATTAATCCAAAGTGGCAAGAAAACTGAGGAAAACCAAAAGAAGAAATTAAGGTGGATATTTTATGCAGATGTATATGGAAAAGATTATGTTAAGAAGAAAAGTCACAATGAAATTCACACAAACAATATCCACAGAATCAGTAGCTAATTAGAAACTCCAAATTTACTGCGGAATGTGCATTATTTCAAAATTTCATGTAAATATAAGAAAACAGGAAAATCATCACAAGAGTTTAGTTGCATATAGTGGAAATATAGGTCTGTTTTGCTCCATCACATGGCTGATCTTCTGACCGTAAGCAAAATATAGGATGAATATTGCCATGAAATCAAAATCCATAACTGTTTCAAGACCAGAGAATAAAATGCATTTATTTTCATGTGACAGAACTAGTTGAGCTTGAAAGAAATCATAATATCTGTACTTCTGGACTGTTAATTCAGGAACTTTATCTCAGCACTTTCAGTCACCAAGTGGAGCTCACCCATTAAGTCCTGCAGTCTCTCTACAGGTGTGTTAAACAGGTGGCTTCATGGAGGCTATTTATAGGAGTTTCTTCAAGGCAATAAGCTTTTGTTTTTTCCACAACCCCTTATCTCTCTACTGTGCTTTTCACTCTACTTAATCTTGGCTACTCAGAACAAGATCCGGCTTTCTACTTTACTGTTTCACTAACCCAATAGTGTATCTCTCTGTAATACAATCCCACCTATGATTTACATCACCAGAACTAAAACTTAACAGTCTGTGAAATTTATTGCATATAGTTTGATTCATTTGTATTGAGCCATACAGAACACAAGCTAAACTGCAAATTTATCTTATATTGTTTTCGGAGTCATAGTTCATATGCAAATCTGGAGCTGCAGTGAGAATTTTAACTGCTTCATAAAAGTTAATGTTAGAGGTTTTCTGATGACTTCACCCATCTTCTTTTATGGCCTTATGTATTTATTTATTTATTTTTCTAGAGCAAGCTTGGTGCAAGTCATTCTTTCTTACACATTTTCTGAAGCCCTAATAAAGCAGTTTATTTTTAGACCACTTCCTCTTCTTCTGCAAAATAGCATGAGGAACTCTCAATGGAACCAAATATTTCCTTCTATTTACCAACATTAAATTTCATATTTCAGTTTTCTGTCCATTTTCCTATCTGTTTAAAACCTTAAGGAATTGAGGAAAGAGTTTCTTGATGCATATTTTCCCCAGTTTGTCTTATTTGAAACTGTTGACACTATTCAGATCCATCTGTCAGTCAAAATGCTGGGATTTTCTTAGGAATGTACATGTATGTATCAGAAGAGAGGGCAAGAAAAGCAGGAAAAAGAGGAAGAAGAGGGAAAGTGTTGGAAAGAGAAGATATTTAGGATTTATTAATGGCAATCTACCAAGACCAAGTGCATTGCTTGGTGAATATATTTGGTACTGAGATATCAGAGGAGGGAGCTCTTGCTAATGGCATGCATCCAGTAGTCAGCAAACACTAGTCTTTCCATCTCAATGTAGATGGGTTGAACTGGTTCAGTCACTCTCAGTCTTTTGGACTGATTTGAAAGAACAGAGGAAAAAATCTTAAAGATATTTGCATCAATGCAAACATCATCCCTCAGGCAATTACTGCTGCATTAACACTTGAAACATGAAGAAAAGGCCTGGCCTGAGGATAAGGAATTAGCTGAGCCGCGCTGAGCTTTTCCTCACCACTTGGGAATCCCACTTAGGGCAAGATGCACAAAGTCTATTTTGATGGCTAAAAAGAGAATTCTGTGTAATTTTGATGTACTAGCATAAGGAGCAGCTCACTCAGCTACCCATAGCCCTTGTCCCCTGGCTGCTGCCACCAAACACTAAAGGCCCCAAATCTCACTAGACCTGAAAGATCCCTAGGAGTGATACTCTGGAAATATATCTAACTAATTATTAAATAAAATCTGAAGCAATTCATATGTAGAAAGCAGAGAAGGCTAGACTCTGCCCAAAGGCTGTAAATTGTATCTATTAGGTGTGGTCTCAGCACACTGTAAGTTCCTTTACAGCACAAAGAGTTGGCATGGGTATTTTCATTCCAAAATCATAGGATTGCCATTATCCACTTTCTACACAATAGGTTTTGTTAAATATAATTTCAATAACACACAGAACACTGAGGCTATAGGGGAGCCTGACGAGGAATATTAACCATATACTGCCCAAAAATAAGGCAAAAAAAATATTAGTCATGACTCTGTAACCAATTTTCAGGTATTCACTAAGGGCCAAGAAAAGTGTGTTGTACTACCTGTAGTTCAGGTAGTTCAGAACATAATGATCAGAAAAGATATTTTTCTGCTGTGCTATGCCCAAGTTGGTAAGACTGTCAGCTTTAAGGTTTGTCAGAAGAGTGCTTCAAAATAGGCAGAGTAGATGGCTGCAAACTATTGCATATTTATAATACTTTCAGAAAGGTAACATTAGATTTGTTACTGAAAATAAAATCATATCTTCTAAAAGAAAGTGTTCAAAATTTATGACTCTCCTTTTTTATGTATCTGTTTTTGTAAGGATACCTGTTTGGCATGAACATTGAACCTTTTTTCTAAATTAAGCAGTGGATGTCACAATTATCTATTAGCTTCCTTTACTTATATTGTTGCAAAAGCAGGATAAACAAGAGATTGTGATATTTCATCTTTTAAAATAGTTTTTTCTGAAATTAATAACATACTTTATCAGTAACAACTGACTGTGTGACTAATTTACAGCTTCTCAATGCTTTTAATATATTTATTGCAGGAAGTGGGAGGACTGAGTAATATTAAAGCTATTTCTTCTCTGTGAGGTGTAGTAGAATCTTAACTAACCTCACTACTTCTCAACACAATCACCAAAATAAATGTGTGATATATAATCACATTTTTATTTAACTCAGCACTTGAAATGACACATCAGCCCCCAGGAGAAAAATTCACAAACCATGATGAATATGCAGCAACTTGCTAATCTTTGCCTTCTGAATACAACTTTTGAAGTTTTGGTTCCTTAGGCTTCATATCCACTTTTTGTGAAGGATGGGAGAGTGTTATGTCTTACAGGTGTGAAGATTTGAAATTCATATTAAGTCTCTTTATACCTGAATTGGCTACAGGTAGAGATTTTGAAAAGTCATTGGGCTAGGTAGATATGATTTTGCTGAAAGGACAATTTAGGTCAAAAACTAATAACAATAATAACAACAATAACATAATAATAACTGAAAATAATAATGTAGTAGTTGAACAATTTCACTACCAATGGCTCACATAAGTTATATAAGCAATCTCGTCACTGTGGGTCAAACACAAAGATGTCAACCCAATACTCAGGCTCATGTCTGACACTGTATAGAAATAGCTTTGTGCTTCATTTCCAATATTATGACAGATTTGCAGCTAACCATTGTCATTTTACTCAGCTGCTTGATGTTATAATTTTCTAGACTAGAACTGGCTAAGCCGTGCTTACCTACCTCACAACTGCATGAGGCAGGTTCACCAAATGTAAATGCTTTTGGGTCAATATTATACATGCGTTTTCATAAAAACTTAGTTTATATGTTAAAGATTACCTATAAATTTATGAAAAAATAATCCTCATCAGGATAAGTTTTATTTTAAATTTAATAATCAGAAGTCTTGAAGAGGATATGAAAATTTTGGATTGAGATTCCTTTCTGCCACTCAATGTCTCTGTGGGCAGAAGAAATACTTTACAGGATATTTCTAACTGTTTTGGTTTTGTTCTGTGTTTCTATTTTATTATCTTTCTTTTTATTCCTCAATCTAAGTGGTAAACAAGTAGTCAACAAATATCACAAAAGACTCCCTTATATATAAAGATTCAAGATCTCAAAAAAAAAATCATATTCACAAAAATATTTTTCTAAGAAGAAACACCCTCTCTGAAAGAAAATATAAGAGCAAGGCACTGTGGAAACCTTAGACCAACACCTCAGTATCCTCATGCTCAGAAATTAAAAAACTTCCTAAATGCATCAGACTAGCTGCGTGATTCCCAGATTCTCTTGGTACAACAGGACTGACACATCCTCAACAGTGAAAAACCTGGAATTTGTGGACATTTCTGCAACTTTTCCAGTCACTCTGTGGGAATCCAGAAATCCTGGGCAGGTATTTGAATTTCTTTCTGCTTCCTTTTTTTTCCCCATGTGGATAGGATTTCCAAACAGCAATTCTGTGGACATTTTCCACAAGGCAGAACGTCTGGAGAAACCTGAGCATTCTGGTGAAAGCCTGGTCCCTGAGTTTTCTTTTAAATGGCATTTTCTCTTTAAAAACAGTGAGATATTTGCTACCCCACACTTTGATACTAAATAAGGAGGTTATATAAAGAATATCTAAGACATAAATTCTTCTTTATTTTTTTAAACTATTTAAAAATCTATAGGACTTATTTCCCAATTATTGATTGCCTGTTATTTTTTATTTCAAAAAGCATTTGACTTGAGAATTTTCTAGAAATATAAAATGTACCTAATGAGATTTTTTTCCAGCATTTTTTGTTCATCACAGACCAGACACACTTCACTAGATTTATTTATTTAGTGCTTTCATTGTCTTTTGCTCATAATTAAGATCTTTCAGCATTTAACAAGACTAGAATGCATTGGAAAAAATAATACATCTCCCCAAAATAATACTATGTGCTCTTCATTTCTTCTATAAAATTACTCACCTACTTCAATATACTATTTCAATTAATTCTTCATAATATGTGATTTATAATTAAAAATATATATATATATTAGATAGATCATTTTAGACCAACAACATTATTTCAATTTACAAGTGACAGTCTTTCTGAGTAACAAAAAATGGTAGTTTAATGACATTTTATACAGACACCCTACGCAATTATAATCTCTGTGGCAGTATATGAAGGTCTTTTCAGTACTTTGTTAAATGTCGTTGAATGCAAAGATTTAATAAAACCTCATTTCTAGAATATAGTTTTTAAACTTTTATTATTAGGCACGAGATTGAACTACAAAGATGTGGCTATATTTTGGCATTTCATTTGGATGTAACAGAGACTAAAAGCCAGCAGGGTACCCATAAGGAAAACATTTAATTTAAAATTATTGCTGTCTAAAGAGATCGAGTGTGTTCATGAAACAAATGGATTGAGAAAATTCTCAAATGTTGTTTCTCCCAGAACTGATACACAACATTAATTTATTAACCAAAATCAAATTGCAAACTAGTGTTTGCAGTATTATTCGGTGCAAGTTACCATAATTATTTTATTTTAGTTAAAGTACATTGATATATTTAAGTAAACATAAACTCATTTACTTCTGTTAACATGGAATAAAAGTTTAAGACAAAGCAGCTAATAAATCAAATAATTACAACAGTCTGATATGTCTCATATCAAAACTTCTTTTTGATCTCTAACAGAAGGCAGAGTTGTATTACAAAAGCCGCCTTTTACAATTTCACTGTTGTGATGTTTGAGTATTTAAAGGGAGATGAATGTTGTATGTCTAATAAGGTGATTATAAATCTTTATTTTTAAATGCATACAATTTAAAATACTTTATTATTGCTTTTCAGAAAATTAATTAGAAATGCTGAGAAAATTCATGCTCACGAACATGTAGTTTTTATATATGAAACATACTATTGAGATAAAACAAAGGTACTGGGAATCAATAGACCTGCAATGCAAGGTAGTTCAAGTTTTATCTTAATAAAAACAGTAATAATATTTAGGAATCTTTAAAGAAAAGGAGCAGTAAATACCTACACTCATACATTTTTGCAGAGTAGATGAACCCTATGAACAAGAGGCACTCTACATTAAATAAGGCAAGAGATGTTTAGTGATTCCAACTGAGGTGAAAGAAAGAGTACTCTGTGCTTTGTCTACTAGACAGAGTGGATGAGGCAGCTGAGACCATTTTAGAGGAGAAAAGATTCCATTTTAGCTAAAGAGTTATATCAGCCAAACACAAAAATGTAACTTCAACCCTCAACCACTGTGGAGGCAACTATCTGCAGAAACATATTGTTTCCTGCTTCTAAAAATACACAAGGTAAGATAAATAGCCAATCTTCTGGTTTAGTGTGGACAAGGAAACAACTAGAGATAACTCTTGCTAAAACATATATAATGAAATAAGATAAATATATAGATACACACATACATACTTACTTACATATATACATAGACAGAAAGACACCAAAATTGGCTGGTTGCATCTTAGACTATATTTGTACCTCTTTTCATTACAGCTATTGGAAATAGAAATTCTGTAAATTTTTTGGGCTACATTCACAAAGCTGTGCTATAATTCAAACAGTGTAGTAACTGTAGCTGAATTGTCACTTCCCTGCTTCCAGAAAATTCCCAGCATTTACCACCAGAAATGCATCATTTTCCAGGCAGGCAGAGGATAAAATGACATGTGAGTCCATCACAAACCAATACCTCCATCAAAGGTGTAAGTTTTGTTTTTCTCTGGTTTTGAACATCTTTGCAATATACAGTTAGTCACAGAATCACACAAAATCACAGAATCACAGAATGTTAGGGATTGGAAGGGACCTCAAAAGACTATCTAGTCCAATCCCCCTGCTGGAGCAGGGACCTAAATGAGATCATTTTTACAGGATGAATTTATTTTTGTCCAGAATACTTCAGTTTTTTACCTCCTCAAGAGCTGAATCTGTCCAAGATATGCTTCAGTGTTGTGAGCCCATTCATTTCCTTAAGTTAACACACACACACACACACACCCTTCATGCCTTGTTAGAGGTCTGCCACTGTTTGTCGTGTGCGTGCTTTTTAAAAACCACTTGGAAAGTGATCATTCACTAAAAATGTTATCTTAAGAAACAAATTCAAATTGGCCAAATCTTGAGTTATGCACTAAGGTCTGTGGAACTCATGGTTTCATTTGTTTAGAGGAATTATTATCTTGATCTGTAACATCAGCTTCCAAAAATACTTTGTTATTCATTCAAATTTTTCTACATTTTAAACACCCTTCATGCAGCCATAACCTAATATGGCCCTAATGAATATTTGTATTTTCCAGACTGAACATCTATTCTGTTTCATGATACAGTTTTGTTACTTAAATAAACTTCTGAGTTTATAATATGAGCCAGTATTTAATTTTAATTAGTTGCATGGGGTAATCAGATGTAGCCAAATGACTGTGTGGTGTCTACAAAGCTCATATACATATATAGATCCTTCTTTGTGTGTTTTTCAGACTTAAATATGTGTACAATACACAGAAGAGTGTTTGATTCAAATATACAGCAATGTTAATAAATATCTCAATAATGACCTGGTACAGAAAATGAGGTGTTTATTATTCTATAGATATCCAGGGTTGTTGGAATTTTTTACTTCAGAATGCAACATTCTGAATCCAGCTTAAAAACTAATATATCACATTTACGTAGGACTACTCTCATTTATCAGATTTTAGTAAGTGAGAACAGATCTATAGGAATTCTTCACATCTAACTAGATTTGCTTTTGGCCATGTCTGTGGTGTGTATCTAGAACGTTAAGTGAACTCTTGCCATCAGGCTCCATTAACAGGACACCAGTGCTTTATCTGATTTATTTTCATGTTCACATTTCAGCTTCAGATTAGATTGAGTTCCCATGTAAACAGGTTCAGTTTCATTTAGATCAACAGAATTGTATGCAATAACACCAGCTTTGAATGTGACCTGTTGTGCCGTTTGAGGTTAGATACTATATTAAAGTACAAGTACAATTTTCACAAAACAACCTTTATAATTAATGCTTTGAGATCTTAATTCTTGTTTATAACAAATCCTCAACATTTGATCTAAATATAAAGAGACAGGATTGTTGATGGATTGTTTGAAGATCCATGAGAGAAGAAATTAGCTCATGGCAATGAGCAGTATGAAATAGTAATAACAAGATCTCTCGGAAGCATTTGACTATAATCTCATGAAAGGGCAAAGATCTGGAAAAAAGTGTGTTTAAAATTCTGAACTATGTGTGGGAATACAAAGAGAGCTGATGAATGAAGGAATAATAGGATATAAAATGAGAAAACTTGAAAAGAACTGAAAAATACATAGACATGAAATACAGTAAAACCAATTAAGAAGATGTAACCCAAAGAAGAATAAGCTTTTCCGTGATAACATTCAGTTAAGTTTAGCTGAGATGGAAGTGTCCTGAGCTGGATAGTGACAGAGTTAGAATATATTGCTTTTATCTTACCTTGTTCAAAAAAATGTGTGGAATGTTTTATTTGGTTTCAAAGTGATAAAATGTCTCAATAGAACAGCTAATAAATGCAGCTTTGTAATTAATGTGAACTGATATCAAGCTACAGGATTATAGTTTTTCCTATTCCTGATTTCCTCTATTCCTTCCTCTGTCCCACAGAAAGTGAAAGACATAAATGAGTCTCCACAAGTAGTACCTAAAGATGCCCTGTGGAAAGACTGTCCGTTTCAGACATAAATTTCTTATTTGGAGTCCTGATGCCACTTGAGCTGATGAACTGGTATTTTAAGACAAGTGTGTCCAATACAACAAGGAGGGCACACAGGATTTTTGCCCCATCTCCTCAGCTAGCTGGTACTTTTGTACTCTCCTGTTTGTGATTAAATCTAACTACAGATGATGATAACTTTGGGAACAACAAGTAACTCTTCACAGTGGAGTTTTAGCATTCCCATTATAGTTAAGATTTATTATATATTTTTTGTTGGGATAACATGGGATGAAGTGGGATGGAGACTTTACAATTCAGAATATAAGCAATGGGGCTCTCCTGGAAGGGGTTTCCCAATGGGTTTACTCATTCAAATTTAGTTCCTCTCATGATACACTCTTTAGAGGCTCAAGAGAACTGAGCCGGTTACCTCATTCGCATATTTAATGAACAAATGCACACATGGACTTTAAATATATCCTCCAAAAACGAGCAAGAGCAAAAGGATCAGTTTAAAAAGATCACTTGACATTAGATACTTCTGTCCAGCTCCTAGGTGATCTGCATTTTAAGAGCTTTAGTGTATGTACGGAGGGTACATATGCATATACATATGCAAGGGTAAATGCATATACAAGGGTAAATCATTATGGATGGTTATTTTATGTCCAGAGGCTATGTTGCTTCATAACAGATTGGAATAGTGGAGTTTCTAATTTTAGGCTGGTCACAATGTTTTTCTCAAGTGCGTAAACTGAACAATGGAATCCTTTTTAACTGAAAGCAAGTGAGAAATCACAATTATACCTAGACTGAATTCCACAGTAGGATGTTAAATGATTGATGTTGAGTAATTTAGCTACAGAACAAGATGTGTTGTTGGGGTTGGCCATAGCACCTTTTTTTCATTTCCCTGTAAGGCAAGCCTGTTATTTAAGGAAATAAATGGGCAAGGGAACAGTGAGGTTATACTCTTCAATTAATAGCAACTTTCAGATCCCTTGACTCCTTGTATTGCATGCTTTTAGCTTGCAGAACTTTTTACTTTGTAAGAAAGAGAAAACGTTTATAATTGCAAGGCATCTATAAGAAGACATTTTTGTAAATATCGAGTGTGTTTCTCTACTAGTGCTATGAATAGCTTTCTGAGATATAACTAAAACTCCTTGTTACCTAAAAATACAACAAAAAAATAATAACTACAAAAAATATTAAATACTGTAGGCTACCACAATATCAATAACAATCACCAGAGTACTTGGCAATTGAGCTTTGACTGTTGAAACTCAGCTGGACTCTGTTGTTTTGATACTTGAATATCATCCAGCCACTCGCAGGTCCATCTTGGAACTGGCTGGAACTGGCTCTGTCCAACATGGGGACGACTTCTGACGTCTTCTCAAAGAAACTACCCCTGCAGCCTGCCTGCTACTAAAACTTAGCCACGTAAACTCAATACAGGGGCTTATAAGAAAGATGAAGAGAAACTTTTTACCCTGACCTGTAGTAATAGGAGAAGGTATAAAAAACTTACACTAAGAGGGTAGGTTTAGACTGGATTTCTATAGCTACCTGAAAGAAGGTTGTAGTAAGGTGGTTGTCGGTCACTCCTCCCAAGTAACAAGTGATAGGACAAGAGGAAACAGCCTCAAGTTGTGCCAGGGTAGGTTTAGATTGGATATTAGGAAAAATTTATTCACCAAACTGTTGTCAAACATTGGAACAGGCTGACCAGGGAAGTATTTGAGTCGTCATCCCTGGAGGTATTTAAAAGACATGTAGATGTGGAGCTTAGGGATATGGTTTAGTGGTGGATTTGACAGTGTTAGGTTTACTATTGGGCTCGATGATCTTAAAGGTCCTTTCCAATCAAAATGATTCTATGACTCTATGGACATAAGGAAGAAATTATTTACTGTTAGGGTGGTGAGACACTGGAACAGGTTGCTCAGAGAAGTTGTGGATGACCCATCATTGGAGTTGTTCAAGATCAGCTTGGATGGGGCTTTGAGGAACATGATCTAGTCCAAGATGTCCCTGCTTATGGCAAGACAGTTGGACTAGATGATCTTTAAAGGTCTTTTCCAATCTAAACCTTTATATGATCCTATGACTCTATGAATAAGCACATCTGCGGCTGGATATGATGTAGCTTCCCCAGTAACAAGAGATTATGTAAAATGCTAGTCACAGATGTTGATATCAAGAAATCTTAGTCTCTTATTGACTAAACTTTGCAGTCTTAAAGTATGGTTTGACTGATGTCACGGTCAAAGGAGACTTCATTATAGCTATACCATATCAGATATTTAAATAAGCGATACAGTTTCTCAGTTTAGAAGTTAAAACCATTATAGCATGTAAAGTATATCGTGAAACCATTTATCCAAATAAGTAAAGATTAGTTTCATGCCTGAAACTGAGATATTGAAATGAGCTCCTTTATTAACAAAGCAAAAACTAATGTCAACTAGGATCAGAATGACATCCACAATCTTGATATAAATGCTAAACAATGAGACAGAGAGTATTCAAATGTCCACTTGGCACTTTCATGCACCATTGGCCATTTATTCCTTTTTTATGAGAAATATTAATCACATATTTTTTCTTCGGTTATTCCAGCACAGCTCCCCTGAAGTAAACACATTTGTACAGATGTAACGCTGATGAGAATTACAGAATGATGTAAATCAAAATATGCATCACCCTACTGAGATCACCATACTGAGGTCATCAGAGATATATTGGACAACAACATTAGATAAGATTTTCATTTTAAAATGCTCCAATAGATTGAAATAACTAATAGTATGTTTTCATATCAAGATGAAAGTCATCTGTAGCCAAATGTTTGGCAGTCTAAAGCATCTGTTTATATTACACTAAATTATACAAACCACAATACAACTGTCACATTTTCATCAGAAAGGGAAGCTGCAAATGTTTGTTTCTTAAAAATTGTTAAATTATCTGGGTAGTCCAGGCAACAACACTTAAACAGGAAAAGCAAAAACATTAAGCTTTACTACTGATGCAGGCAAAGCAATACAGACATCTTTGGGAAAATTCTGTATGTAGCCCTGGACCCTACAGGAGTTAAGCCAAGCTTAAAAAAATAACTGACATATACATTAAAAAAAATGTCAGGATTCATCTTGAATTCATACTAATTAACCATTTCACATACACTGAAGACAGAAAAATAAAATGCTATGTATTACAATGAGCAGCCTTGAATTACAAGCAGTACTGCATAAGGTTGCAGAGACACTGCAGTAAATCAAGGCAGCTTGATGTAATAAAAACTCAGAGGTGTATTTATAGTCTTGCTCAAAGTTTCTCTTTTTATGAGGTAAATTGCATGAATCCTGTGAGATAGTTCTTGTTTAATTTAAAATAATAGACATTTGAGATAGGGGGAAGAAATCCCAACATTAAATCATGCAGTCAATGCCACAAGATTGTTTTCTGCAATATATCCTCCAGGGTTTTGACTCCAGCGCTGGATCTCTTACTATTTCCCTGTAAAGAATATGTATCAGAATAATCGATCTTACATTTGGAAAATATTTTCTGCAATTCTTTTCGCTGTTTTGTTTACACTTCTTCAGGCTCGATTCTCCCTAAAAAAAAAAAAAAAAGAACAAACGTAAGGATTGTCTAAAGACATGTTGAGTGACCCTGAATAACTCTGGAATTGCCTGTAATTGTTTAAGACATCCTCAGTTATACAGAGGAATATCTTTCTTTTTCACTTTCTCATGTTGATATCATAAGATTTAAGTCACTACAAATTTGATCGTGTACAAAATGCTCTGGAAACAGTTATAGTAATTACTGTCTGGTATGGTGATCTTGATACCCTTTTTGTCAGCCTTAATAATGCCTTGCATTTTTTCATGGTTATACTGTTCAAGTAGTTGGAGACTGTTACCTTATCCTGCTAAATCATCTGGCCAAGCTATCAACATTCAGCTCCTTGAACAACTCCCTGTAAGTCAATCACTCTACCTCTTTATATTCTTTCCAGCTCCCGACCTTTATTAGGCATCTGAGAGCACAGAGTAGGGATTCAGAGGTTTGCTTTTATACATGCTTGAAAACATGTTCTATCTTATATTCAAGCTTTATTCAACTATGAATTTCAGACTTAAAAACAAATCTGTCTTTAACTGTCAAACCATGTTACAATTCAGGCGGGAAGAAAGATTCACACTAAGTCTCTGGTAATCAATGATTTCATGTTTGAATTGTACACTTCAAGAGATATTCAGGCTTGCTGTTGACCTTTCCAACCTATGCAAGTGATGCTTACCAACCTGCTCTCTCTTTTAAGCTGAGCTTCTAAGGTAAATACATAATTCCAAGAAAAACAAAAATAGAGGCTTAAGATTCCTTTCCAAGGATATTATCTGTTTCAGCTACCCACTAAAAACAAAGATCCTTTCTTTTTCTGTTTCTTTTAATTCAAGTGTAAAAATTATGAGCTAACATACTAGGTGATTTCATTAGGCACATGTCATCAAGTTAAACCAGCAAAGTGTGTGTCCTTATTGCTACTGACATGGACTCTTGACAGACATCAAAAGAAGAGCTCTCACACTATTGCCAAAATGCATGCATAACTGAATTAGCAGTATATGGGCCCTGCAAGAGAAAGCAAAGGCAATTTAGGTTAGAGAATTAATGTCAAGAGACATTCCCTTCTGATTTTGCCCTGTAAGGTGGTTCAAATGCCTTATGAATTGACACTAGAATAGGTGGATTGATGAACTTCTTTAGAATCTGTTCACTTTGGAAGGGCTAATAATGGCTATAAAAGGAGATGGAATCATCACGACCAAGTGCTCAGAGCAGTACTCTGCCTTGTACATTTCTTTGTGAACAAAATTTACTCCTCACTAATTTTTGTGACTTAAATCAAGTGACAAGGCACCTTAGCAGAGAAAGAAGACTGGAAGCCTATGGTCAGCGAATCTAAGGTGAAACATTTCCCTAAATATAGTCATCTGGTGTCATTTGAGATGCCCTAGTGTAATCAACCTGCCTGGCTCTTGCCAGTTTATAAAGCACAGGTCCCACTAAGACCTGTGACATACATACCAGCCTTGTTTGAGTGCCTCAGATACCATAGCATTTAAATGTCACTAGATGACAATTTGTAGGCAACTGAATCACCAAATGGATGGAAAACAGAGCTGCAAATGAGCTTGAAGCCTGTGAACATTCACGTCACACAGAGAAATGTACATTGTGTTCATTTAGGCAAACTAGGCCGTAAACATTCCTTTTGCAGACAATGGCAAGGTTCTTATTGATTAAACTGGCAGAAAATCTTGCCCTTAGCTGTGCTATGAATATTTAATCAAACAAAATGGACAACAGTGACCACCTTTGTGCCTTTTGATCCACTCAGGAAAGATCTTCAGCTAAAAGCAGCTTCCATTTTCTGTGAAACTAGCAAAAGGAGGCTGGCTTCCTACCTAATCTATCTTTATTGTCATTTTCTTTCTCTTCAGCTCATGGCATTTCCTACTTTTAGCCTTTTAATTGGTTTTACTGGTACTTAAGATAAAAGCACACACTGTAAATGTTCAGTCCCATTTTTGTTATCTGCCTATCAGTAAAATGGCAAAAAAACTTTATTAAGCTCCCAGTTTTAGTCTTTTCTGATGGTTCTGGTTAAGAAAACTCTTAACCAGAGTTAAGAGTTAATATTTGGGAGCAGTGCTCTTTAGAATTCTCTGTTATTTTCCTCAGTTCCATTATTGTGTATATGAGAGTAAGTTAAAAATCCAAAAATAATAATGGTAATAGCAGTGATAGTAGTAGTAGTAGTAGTAATAATACTAACGATACTACTACTAATAATAATAATAGTTATTATTATTAATAGTATTAATGGTAATGTAGATTTCTGTCTGCTTCTGGAATCCTGAAGATATTTGGACACTGTGTTTGGAGAAAGCAAAAGATGGTGAACAAAAGAAAGAGGGAGAAATTATTGTCTTTTTTTAAGGACTGCAGTGGAACAAATTAGAAACAGTTTAGAAATACAGAGATCATTTCAATGTCTGACAATGATAAATGAGACTCAAAGTCAAAGCCAATCAAAGACAACTAGTGATGTTTAAATTGGGGTTGTGCTGACCTTTATTTTCATGTTATGCTCTGCTGACTTTGTGGAGGAAGGGCATTTCAGACAGAATCTTCAGCAGGTTCACTGATTCATATTTGTTTGCTGGGCTGATATATTACCAGCTATATAAATTGTTTAGTGCCACAAGTACGATTATTAGCAACAAGAACAAGAGGGTGACCACACAGAGTGGCAAATCATTATTTATCTTGAGACTTAGCAAAATAAAATGCTAGACAATTTATTTCAGCCTTTACTTACAGTGTCCTTATTTTGACCAGTGTCTCCTGTTATTCTGAAAACACAAAGCACAGAGAATATTTTCTTCTCATAGGACAAAACCATTATTCATGTCTCAGACCAAAATGACAGCATATAGAGTTATGAGCAATGACATTATGGAGACAGTCTCATGGAACTGGCAGTACTCACCACATATTGAACATGCATCAGCTGTCAATGCCTGACAGTGGATAATCAGTAAGTTATTTTATTATCATTACTATCATTTGCCTTAGTCACTTTAAAATCTCTTGTTATTGGAAGTTCATTCTGTAATTTTTTCTTAACTTTCCAAGCTTTTAAAACATAGCTCAGAAATCTGCAGAAAGAGGGACACAGAAGAAGGATTTTGCTTAAGTTCTTTTAACAGACAGAAATGCTGAACTCTAAAGTTGAAGCTGTTCAAATCTTTCTATTATAAAATCTTCTTTATGGGATTCACAGTGGAATAAACCTATAACTGAAAGAACAAGCAATTCTGAAACTTCTCTCATGGAAAAATTCTGTCTACTGTAGTCCAACTTCCAGATTATGGAACCAGTCTTAATCATGTCTGTTCCATTTTGAATTCCATGGAATTTAAATAAAATTTACATTAAATTTAACACTCCATACTAGATTGAATCCACAAGTACAGTCACTCCTATATAAGTCTATTTGTTTGCAGAAGAGAGTTTAATCCATATTAAATTGCAAAGATGGGTTAAAACCCAAATCATTTTCCCTTTGTTTCCAATATGAACACCAATTGCTCAAATCATTTTATACCAGCAACTGGAATTTATTTGGCTATGATAGAATTAAAAAGTCAAAATATAAGGTTTTTTTAGTCAAAAAGCTAAATCATACATGAGCACCCATGTTAAAAGAGATCTTAGTTCAACAGTAAAGACAAGTTCTGGGGACATCTGTCAAGCCTAAGGGAAAATCCACATTATCCACATTAACTCCTTTAATTGTCTAACATAAGCACATTTCAGATCTGTAGCTACAGCCTAAAGTCATATGCAAGCGCGAGAAAGAAAAAAGGGCCTTCAGAGGGAGTTGCAGAACACAATGATAGATGTCTAAAACTAGGCAGAGTAAATGCCTCTCAGAGTATTTCTATTTTTCCTTATTTTCCTTTTCTGAACCTGGCAGAATGCAGAACACCCTAACAGTAAGGACTCCAATAAATGTGACCAAATGTGACAATTACAGTCTTATTGCATCACTACAGTCAAATAAGTATCAGAAGTACTCACTGTGCAATACAAGGTTTGGCCTCTTATCACCAGACAGTGGCTGAAGTCCCAGCAGAGCTGACCTGGACCAACACAAGAGTGAGATTCTTTCTGCTGAACAAGAGACCTGCTGTCTTGGAGGTGTGGAAGTATCCTTGCATTTTGGTGGGAATTCTGGTCAAAACTAAATGTAGCGAGGTGGGTGTCAGTCTCTTCTCCAAAGTAACAAGTGACAGGGCAAGAAGAAACAGCCTCAAATTGCACTGAGGGAAGTTTAGATTGGATATTAGGAAGAATTTCTTTACTGAATGGGTCACCAGGCGTTGGAACGGGTTGCTCAGGGCAGTGGTGGAGTCCCCATCCCTGAAGGTGTTTAAGAGTCATGTAGACATAGTGCTGAGGGACATGGTTTAGTCAAGGAATTGTCAGTGATAGGTTAATGATTGGACTTGGTGATCTTAAACGTCTTTTCCAATCTAGGCAATTCTGTGATCCCGTGAATTAATGCCCTTTTGGCTTCCAGTTTTTTGTTTGGTTTTTTTTTTTCTGTGTTAAATTTAGGATATTCAAAAGCTATGATGTGAAAAAAACACAAGATTTTATTACAAAACTAGGAGACATATATACTTGCGGCAGGATTATTTGTGATCAGCTCATGAAAGTTCTATCCCCAAATGCAGTAATTCTAACTAAAGTATTTGTAGTCTGATCATGGATATTGCCTCAATATAAAACTAATGTTCAAGGAGTAAATTATATTCTGTAAATTGCTTATCCACTTTCATGTGGTAACCACTGTCACATGGATTTTTAAAGAGCTGCTTCAACTGAGCTATTCATCTATTAGCTGACAACATTTTTATGATAGGAAAATTCCCTTTTCAAAAGTGTATCCACCTTTCCTATCTTTCCTATAATTTTTCTTTGGATTTTTTTTTTTCCTTTAGTGCAAGGAAGTTTAAAAATAATAAGCAGATAAAGCTATTTTATTTATTTGTTTCTTTATTGTCCAAGAAGGCATTTTAATTTGATCAACTGTTTACACCAGCAGCCTACAGTTTCAGAGCTGAAAGCTTATACAATCAAATTAAATGACGGCCTCTATCACAACTGCCTGAGCTGCAAGCAGCATCCTATCCCAACCAGTTCTCAGCCTACATCACAAATGGAGCACTATAACAACAGCAGGTAGCTTTTCTAATGTGGAAAAAGCTATCTGTAAAAATATTCTTATAATAGTGAACATATATCCTTTCATATTGTCTGCATTTTCTTATCTCATCATGTTATAAATGTACTTCACTCTTTCTCTTATAGAAGATAAATGGAATGAAAAGTAACATTAAAAAAAAAACCAAACAGAAAATGCTTTTTCTCTATCGAGAAAGGAATACTAAAGTTTTCTTATAGCTGTAATTTTGGTATAAAGAAGGAAGATAGTAAAAAATATTTTAAAATCTGTCATGTGTCATTAACATTTTGAATAATATTTTTATCTGCTCCTTAGAGAACTGCAACTAAGGGCAAAGACTTTACAGGTCATCAGTTCTGAATTTCATTTTTCTTCATTTGTTCCCACAAATCTATTTATTTTTGGAATAAGCATTGGAAAATTAAACCCAGAGAAGTTCCTCCTATTCCTCACTATCTTAGCCTGCAACACAGGACATTTCTTTCATGTGTAATACTAAGATGGCCCTACTTAATCTGCAGGTCAGGTCTTTAATTGGGTTTTAAAATGCACATTGCTGTGTTTGCTGAATGCACATTGCTAAACCATAACTAATGGGTCAGGCTGAGCTACAGACGCCATTTTTTTTTATCTCAAATTTTTCTTGGTTTTGCTTTCTCTGCAATTTTAAAAATATGCTCATTTACAACTGCATTTTTAAGAATAATGAGACTTGCAAACCTGTCAAAATAACTACATTTTGATGCTTTTGCTTTTAAAGGAGGATTTTTTTTTTCTCTTTTCCTAATGCGTACTTGTGGATTTGACTGTTGAAGGAATCCATTTTCTACAGAGATGGCAATACCTTTTAATAAGAAACTAGACCTCTACATCTTTTTGCTCAGCACTTGCTGCTTGCTATTTTATTTGCACAGTTTACTACAACAGCAAACGTTTCCTTGGCCATCACTGCTAGAGATAAGTACAATACACAATATAACACAGACTAACGTCAGAGCATTACCACCACACAGAAAAATAAATCAAAACAAAAAACATCCTACTCATTTTGCCTTAAAAGCCCTGCCTCACTGTTTGCCCCAGCAGAGCTGGAATGTAGGAGACTTTCTTCCTTCTCTTGAAACCTCCACAGAGGGCAGTGCAAAATGGCTGATGGCTTGCTGCTGGACAGGAGGAAGGACAGCACCACAGGCAAGAAGGCTGTGGTCCCTAATCTAAGTCCAGCTCCTAATTTTAGAGGTGGAGCATGGCACATAAAAAAATAAAATAAAA
>NW_010337846.1:17659-29400 GCF_000700745.2 Antrostomus carolinensis | reverse complement strand
ACCCCTTCCCCCCTCTTTTTTTGGACAGCGTTTCTGTGTGCAGCGTTTCGCCCAGCAGATGTTTGCAAACATCGAACTATCACAGAGCGGAGGGGCTGAGAGCAGAATTTCATAGAATCACAGAATGGTTTGGGTTGGAAGGGACCTTAAAGATCATCTAGTTCCAACCCCCCCTGCCATCAGCAGGGACACCTTCCACTAGACCAGGTTGCTCAAAGCCTCATCCAGCCTGACCTTAAACGCTTCCAGGGAGGGGGCATCCACAACTTCTCTGGGCAACCTGTTCCAGTGTCTGACCACCCTCACAGGAAATAATTTCTTCATAATGTCTAATCTAAACCTACCCTCTTTCATCTTAGAGCCATTTCCCCTTGTTCTATCACCACCTGCCCTTGTCAAAAGTCCCTCCCCAGCTTTCTTGTAGCCCCTTCAGGTACTGGAAGGCCGCTCTAAGCTCTCCCTGGAGCCTTCTTTTCTCCAGGCTGAACAGCCCCAACTCCTCAGCCTGTCCTCACAGGAGCGGTGCTCCAGCCCTCTGATGATCTTTGTGGCCTTCCTCTGGACTCATTCTAATAGGTCCATCTCTTGTGTTGGGGGCCCCAGAACTGGACGCAGTACTCCATTTTTATTTTCTCCCATCCCATGTCCTCTTGGTAAAGGAGGGACCGTTATTCGCAGAAAAGGTGATGAACAAAGCAAGAGCTGCTGTATAGTCATGATGTAGATGTTTCACCTACTGACATTTTCAGAATTGGATTTACCCTTTCTCAGAGGTGGCTTAAAATACATGGTGTTATTTTTAAAAAACATCATCCTTTCTCTATAGTAGACCTTGCTGCTGTGAATGGAAATACCATGAGTGAAGGCAGGCCTGAACTCAGCCAGAAAGGTGTGAGATCCAAGTTAATCTAATTACAACTAGTGTAAACGGTGGTGTGGGCACTTTTTAACTATTCAAGAACAGCTTCAGAATAGGGAGATACACCACAAAATTGTAAAAGCCATTGAACTTCATTTTTAGGAGCTGGTAATAGTAGAAATATTTTGAAATTACTCCAGTACAGATAGAGTTGAAAATCATAATCCCATTCATGAATGCAATATAATCATAGGCAGAGCAATTAACTGTAGTATCTGAGAGGATTATGACTTGAAGTGTGGAATAAGTAGCATAAGCAGATGGACTCTTAAAATACCCTGTGTTCACATGAATGGAAAAACAGGAAAGCAGGATTGGAAGAAATGTGCTATTGAAACAATACAGCCTTCAAAGGAAACGGTCTTTGAAATATTCTATAGGATTTCTTCAGGTCTCATGCAGATTTTAATTTTGCTTTTTCTTGGTGAGCCGACTCTGAGGTGTACCAGCGCAGTTCCTACATGGCAGTTTCAGCGTGGATGAAGAAAGACATTTTGCTCTGATTTCTTATGTCCAGCCCCAGCTGTAAAAGAACACAGGCAGGGGATGAAATCAGTATGTATAAATCTCCAGTAAAAAGGCCATTTTGACAAAATGGCTGTTATATGGAAAGAATAAATACACAAGTATAACATTAAGGAGACAGCAGAGTCAATGTGATTGTTTTGACACGAGGCAGGTTTAGTGATAAATAGGAAAAGGGAGCCTGGGTGGAATTTATGTGTGATGGCAGAGTGAGGACCTGTGAGAAGCAGAAATGAAAGCAAAACCTGAGAGAAGTGGAGGTGGTGGAAAAAGCTCTCACACCTCTCTGTGTCTGGAAACCCCTGAGACAAATCGTAATGTTAAGCATGCCTATGTCACCTTCTGCATGTTTTATTTTGAGCAGACATCTGCAATTTATTTTTCAGTGGTCAATAAGCCAGCTCATAATTGTAGGGTCACGATCACCTCTTAGCTATCTTCAGAAATTTGATGAAATTTTCACTTGACCTCTCCACAGCTTTGCAGGTGGCTGGTCTTCCACTGGTGAGAAACAGGAAAGTACTAGCTAGATACTGATTAGTCCTGGAAAGTCCTAGCTCCTCTTATGAGAGATTTACCCAAACAAATGTGGTCGTTACACTCAGAGCCATTAAAATAGGCCTTTGTGTATCTGATAGCACCTGTGCAGGGAATTGTGTCTCCACTGCTAGCCCAAAAGACCCCAGTCCAAAAAAACAGGCTCACCCTACGGAGCCAAGAAGACTCGGATTTACCTTATTATGATAAAAGCCAGGAAAGAAACAAGCTTCTTTTTAATCTTTTTCAGCAGCAGTAATTTATTTAACAATAGGAGGTGAGATGTGTGTAGGCAGAAGCTGACGGTGTTTCTTCAAGCTGCACAGCATTGACTCAATTAATTACGTCTTCCTGCCTCCCTCTTCCAGGCTTCCCTTCATACACCGCACTAACAAGTACCTTCTCGATGGACTTCCCCAGCACCAATACAGACGTCTGGGAGGGCCACTGTCACTTGTCTGTGTACTGTGGTGAAAAACAGAGACCGAAATACAGAAATACCATCACCGTGTAGTTTCCATCATTGCCAGACCAGTATAGCAGCCCCAGCCATGGGCTACAAGTCTATAGAATGATAATACAGTCTGCAGAAGAAAACAATGGGTTTTGTGGACGATTTGTCATCAGTGAATATGAATGAGAGCATCACAATGGTATAATAAAATAAAATAATAAAATAAAATAAATAAAATAATGCTAGTTTTAAACCAGAATTAGCGCATATCAACTACCAAACTCTCATCTACTGTTGGAAGCCAAGGCTGTCTTCATCCTTATCTTGTGGATGTCCACCCTGAGACAGTGATATCATGGGGTCAGTGAAAGTGGCATCTGGTTTAATTTATTTATTTTACTTTCCCCCGTGCTTTCAGCCACATGCCCAAGAGTATTTACAGCAAACATGGCAGCTTCTTCCTCTGCATTGTGCTTCTCAAAATCTGTCAGCCTGTGATCCTCACCATGGAAAAATTCAGACCATTTATTCCCAACAGGAAAAGAGAAACATGTAGAAGGAAATAGAAGAAAACTAAATGGGGAGAGGGCTGGGGGAAAAAAGTGTTGTGTTGATATTAAATTAGTCGCCAGCACTTTAGTGAGTACCACATCCCTCACAGAAACCCAGTGAAAGCCCAGAAAAGTAAATTTTGTCATCAAGAAAACTAGGACAGAGCCTGAACTTCTCTGGTGTGTATGGGCTGCAAACACCAGTCTTCAACACAAACCAGAGGAGATTTGAAATCATCCTGCCTAGAGTTAGGACTTTTTTTTTAATTATTTTTGAATGTTAAAACTCAACATTTCAGATATTGAGCTTGCTTTATAGTTGTTTTCTTAATCTGACTGTGTATGAAATCAAGTCTTCAGTGAAACTAAAACATTATCTGGTTTTAAAGGCAATTTGGCATCATACAGGTATGTAGTGGTATGTATTTGTCCCACTTTATGCTATTCTATGCAATTGTAAAATAGAAGATGGCATCAGGAGAGAAACACAGGAAAATATCTTCTGTGTAACGTAACTAACTTTTTTGAATACAGAGAACAAAATAATTTTCACCAGCTTTGGTCTTTCCATCCTATGCAGCTTTTTTCGCTTCAGGGTAAAATTGCCACAGCTGTTAATTTAACTTTGTTTACAAACAGTTTCACTTTGCAGTTCTTTCTAACCATCACAGTTACTTGGGAATCAAATTTTAGTTTGCTTTCAAACAGAGCAGCCCTTGACTAGTTTGTTCTTAGCTATGTGGAATAAAAATATTCAGATGTATATACAACTATTTTAAAATCTCAATAGCAGCTAAGTAATGCTAGCTATTTCTGTTGTTCAAATACACTACTACCTATAAATTAATCTAAGTCCCATTGAAGCAACTCCCCAAAATACCAATAGAGTTTGAATCAGCCCTTCCTACACAAATTAACACCTTTTGACATGGATAACTCGGAGGGAAGGAACTAACACCAGTAGTTTTGGCATTCCTTGATAGAAGATATTTTTTTTGTCCAGCTGTGGATTATGGGTGAATTACAGGAAATCTGCACTGATTTAAGTGTGTGATGAATGAGAAAATCTTCAAGGCTTTTGTGGAAGATAAACAGTTATTTTTGAAAGTCCGGATAATTTAAATTTCTCTTCAAAAAGAAAAAGAAGAGCTGTTTCAGAACAATCAGCCCCAAAAGGTGGGTCGTGCATCCCCATGGCCTCTGCATTCTCTGAATTTTATGCTGCAATTATCAGATTGTCAAGACATCCCAGCTCTGCTTGATTAAGTCCTCTTTAAAGTATCAAAGCTATTTGCAACTACTTAATGAACCTTTCAGGTACCAACACTGTCAAGACTTTATTTAATTTTAAAAGCCTTGATCTTTAGGGCTAAAATGGGATCAGAGCCTCTCCTATTGCCTTGCTCCAGCCCTTCAACATTGGTGGGCAGGAGTTTTAGGATGATGCTCCCAGTTCTTCACCCTGCACAGGACTGAATATCACTGGTGAGGCAGCAAGAATGAGTCTTTCTACCTACCCACCACTTTCATAGTTCACCTGCAAGTGCAGAAATTCCCACTTCACTCGGCATGATGCCGAGGGGATCTGCAGAACCTGTACACCCAGAGGGAAGGAGCTCCAGAGCATCAATGCAGCTGGAAGGAGGGGAAGGATTGGAAGTTATTAGCCGGTTTTCTTATTAATGTTCAAGAAAAATAAACAAACCCTCCTGTAGCAACTTCCTTGCAGGTTTGGTATGAAAGCAGAGGAGCACGGAGCTCACTGTAGTTCTTATGGCACGTGCTGTGGAGGCACAGCTTCAGAAATATCTGAGTGTATCAGATACTATCTGGAGGAGGGAATGTGTCAGCAAGGCTGGAAACTACTGAAACTATTGTCAACTGGGCCATTATTATAATTATCTCTTGTCTTTTTGAGAATTTATATCCAGCAATCCTGTCCTGTCTACAAACAGGTGAGAGTATATAACCCTTCCAAGAATAATGCAGCTGGTTGCAAAATAACTGCTTTAAAGATGAGGCATCTGATTGGTACCAGATTAATAGGTTTAGCCACAGGAAAACATTCTGGGAAAGAAAGCATCACCATAGAGGAGAATCTCTAAAAAAGTAGATAGGTATGGGCTTGGAAAGCACTGGAGATTGCAGGTGTTACTGGCCTTGTTGCAGCCCTTAGGTGGTTGTATGTGTTTTTTTGTGCAGGTGGAAGCATGTATGCAACCTACTCATCTGAGCCAATGCAAAATCCGGAGCTCTGGTTCAAGCTGCTGGTGCTCCCTTGTCTGGTTCTGTGCTGAGCAAGCTCAAGAGCACCCATGAATTTTTCTTGTCTTGCTCAACAGGTGAAATGATGATGTTCTTGTTGTTGTCAACCCCTATATTAATCCTGGAGCTCCTGTTTGACCATGTCTTTATGGGAGGGAGGAAGATGAGTTTGTAGCAGGGACTTTGTTGGTATTAACAAGAAATGTTTCTGACTTAATCTATTTGTTCTCCATGAGTTTCTTTTATCAAGTCATGTCTTTTAAGGGCTGGTTTATGGAAGAGAACAGTCACATTTAAAAAAATTATGTTGGTGAGCTAGGACTGAGCACAGTTGGCCTCTGCAGTCAGGGACAAGTAATTTTCGGAGCTATCCTGATGAAGTTAACTTTCCAGCCACGCTCAACCTAATTTCTACTGTTGTCCCAAAACCAGATTTGTGCCTGACGTGCAATTAACCAATCTCACACACTCAGGAGAGATATTGAGTTTATTCTGTGCAGAGTGCTCAGTGGATTTTCCACGAAACAAGCACACCTATAGCAAGCTTCATTACTTCTTTTATACACATTTGGCAACTTCCTTATCATATTAATATCTCCTACCTATTCTTGATTGGTTAGTGATTTACATATTGGTTACACCATTTTAAGTACTTCTGTGCATGCTCAGGGGATGGGTCTTCACCTAGGTGAGGGTCTTCTTAACCTATGGGTGTGAGTTTTAGTATTATAATGAAAGCAGTTCGCTTCGGGCCACCCTAAAAGTAAGTTTTATTGTCAAGTTGTCCAGTGGGATAGTTACCTGGCCAGGTTGTCACCCAACTCATCCTGTATGCTATCACTCCCGTACATTCTCTCTGGTCAAGGTTCAAACAACTTCAAACAACACAGTGTTCTATTCATTATTAACTGATTAAGGCTAACACAGACAATACTAACGTAAGCTAATTTCTTAGGTTAGGATGCCATGTATCAATACTGACTCCAGCACTGAGAAATACAGACTAACTGAGCGCGTTCATCCTCTGCTCATGTGATGCTGACGCTTTTTGCATGGGCCACACTCTATGCAAAACCTTTCAAAGTCAATTCTCATAGCACAGGACATGCCAGTGGGGAACATACCATCAAACTAAAAGGCATCAGATGATTTCTAACTCTTCACACCTAAAAACCTTTTCATGCATTCAGCTGTTACAGTCTCATAATAATGTCAGGTGACTGATAACCCTAACTTCTCCTTGGTTTTATTACACTGTGCAGCTAATTCTGAATAGATTTGGGCGTACATAGCCAGGTAGAGCAAAAGCATTACCTTGGTAGATCAGGGCTTGCACTTTCCAAGGTGTCTGGGTCCTAATTGTGATCTCAGGTCAGGCACCCAGAAATAAGGGATAGCACTGAGAAGTGTGGCCAAAGCCATCAGTGATAGTCATGTCAGCAGGCTTCAGTCGTGCAGTTTCACAGCCTCTGTGTCCTTACCAGCTCTTTGTATGACTGTTTTAGCATCATTTTTGTTACTTTCAGTGTGGTTTAGTTTACCAGCAATCAGGGCAAATTCAGAACTGTTTAACAGCACTTAGACCAGACATCTTGGAGAGATGGAGCATTCTTATCTGTGGCTGCTGCTGCATTTTGAAATGAGCATAAGAGAGGGAAACACATCCATGGACATTTGCTGCCAGCGTGGATTTAAAAGCAAAATGCAGTCAGAAAGGCTACGGAAAAACTACTTCACTTGGCTGATAACTCAATTTGTTGATAAGAAAGAGGGAGTGTTGTGTCTCTCTGTATCAGATAAGGGACTTATCACTCCCTGCACTGTTGATGATGAACATGTTCATCTGGCAGATAGTGGCAATAAAGCCACATCTCCCCTTTGCACCGCAAGACATATGCTGCATCAAATGAAATTAAGGGAAATGGCTTTAAAACACTTACTGGTAAATGCTTTTAAAACTAATTTATAATTAACCTATGGAACCTCCTGCTGCGTTTTATTAGAAAAGGAAATACCATACTTGAAAATGGATGTTTTGTGTGAGCAATAATATGGGGAGATAAAAAGTGTAAAAAGAGGGGAGAAAGGACATCACTGCTATGGGTTAGGATGGCCTAATTTCAGGATTGGGCTGTAATTGAAAGAACAAAATTGCATTTTCTTCCTACACTATCCAAATATACATTGTTGCTAGGTAGAGATGTATTTCTAGTTTGGTTGGCTTTTTTTTTTTTTCTTTTTTTTTTTTCTTTTTCCATATTGTGCAACTAGACCCACACAACATTGGGGCTCATCTTTGCCAGGAGAGCAAGGATGTCTGGGAGGGAGGGACCTTCTGTCACAGCTGTTTCCTGAGATGTTTAAAGCAGAGTTTGATCCTGCAATGCAGAAAAAACTTAAATGTGTGTGTGCTTATATCTGTGTTTTGTTGTTCAGGCTGGGGAGACCTCAGCAAGAACATGCACCACCCAGCCTAACTATCTTGGGTCTGGCTGCAGGGCCAGACTGTCCGTACAGGATCCCAGCGTGGGTGCAGAGCCACATGAATGCCATTTACTTCCACTGCTGAGGGTGATGAGGGCAGAGAGGACCTGGATCTGTTGGTACTTACTGATGCAAATCAGTGCAGTGGGTTGTACCCACACATCTGCATGGATCCACTCCTCAAGATAAGTCTGAGCTTCAGAAAGCTTGACTGCTCATCCAGACTTTGACCTTGTAGGAGCAATTCTGCTTCACTGTGCCTGTTTCTCCTTGCCTTGGTTAAGTTTGTGCTTGTCAGAAACTGGGCTAAATCTCCAGAAGTGTCTGTGCACTGATGGGCAATTCCAGGGGACTGCTGAGACCCAGCCTATCAAACCCAGCTACCAGGGAACTAGGGCCACAAACCTCAATGTGATGACTCCAAAAAGTCATTCAGCCTCACTACTAATTGGTCCCTCTGCAGGGCATTTTTGTTTTATTTTCTTACTTCAGGAGATTCTTGGTGTTGTCCAAGTCCAGTCCTTCCTCCTACTGATATTCAGACTACGTCCCTTTCTCCAACTGGGGAGGGTTACAGAGGGCTGCAACTGTGACTGCAGTGCCAAGAAAAGCTTTGATCAGAAATTGGGCTGACAAAGAGTGTGCTGAGGGATTAATGCAGAACTGACTTCATCAGCAGCCAAGAGCTCTGTGGAGGAGGAATTTAGGTGCTTCTTACAGCCTCAACAATGCAAAGCAACCATCATCAACAAGGTGTTCTCCAGAGGATGCTAATCACTCTCCTCCCTCTCGATCAGCAGTTAAGTGTCTCTCTTCTTTATACTTATCACCTAGTCAGAGACGCCAGAGGTATTTCTTAGAAGATAAGAACATTATTTACACCCAGCCTCAGAAAGGAAAGTAGAGGTCGTGAGTGAGCTACAACCATTATTGCTGCTGTTATCATTTGTATTGCAAAGGCACTTAACCAGGCTCAGACCCCAACTTGCAGGGCCACATATGTTTTACTGATGGTACTGCCTGCATTAGCTCTGAAAGGGCTTGCGGTACGTGCAACAGGGAATGGGGAGGGACATTTAGAGGACCAAAGTACATTGTCCAACACCGCATACCGGAGTAGAGCAAGGGAATCTGGGTAGCCCCAGATTTTCTCTAACCTATCGCAACCTGTGTGTTTGGGAAGCAGGGAACATCTCTGCTTCCGATTCACTTCCACTAAGACTTATCTGCAGATCCAAACCACACTGCCTAAAGGATCTAGGGTAACCCTCCAGTACCAATATAGCTCTGGTCTAGTTCTTCTAGTGTAGATGTACCCTCCCATGAGTGTCATGGGAAGGCGTGATGGGAGATGGATCTTGCTTTTGGTGAAAACAAAAAAGAAAAATAAGAAGATATCACTTTAGGACCATCTAGTTGTGCTCCTTATTAAGGACTGAGCATTCTTTTCTTTTTAATAGACCACCACAAAAATTATGTGAGTAAAGAGTTGAGACTACTGAATGCTTGAAAATATCAGGTTTTACTTACACATGTGATTAGAAGTTTAGGTAGGTAGGTAATACGTTGTTAGTGCTCTGATGTTTAACCAGAAGGTATCTCTGCCTTCAGTTTATGCTCTTCTCAGCTTCCCATGTTATGTTTTCCCCCAAAAACAAAAAAGAGAACAATGCCTGTTGATATTATGTCTATAAAGCCAAAGGCTTTGGGAAGGTTTGTGTATGTGAGAGCAGTAGAATTTAGTCACGATATTTCAGATGGGAAGATGCAAGGTCATCTTTGCATCCTTATATTTACATGCTTGTTCATTCTCTCATGCACTGCTGGCAATGTGAGAGGCGTTATACACCTCCCTCAGAGTCCCAGAAGCTGCTGTCTGTGAAACAGTGAGTAGATGGGGTTCTCCAGAAGTTAAAAAATGTGAAATCTCCTGGAGTATTTTGCATGTTGAGGATTCCCAAGTGCCCTTACTTTTTCTGTACTTGCAAAACTGAAGAACCCATTTGTAGGTCACTCAATTAAAATGATACAGCCAAAGGGGTATGGATGTGTTACATGCCTGCAATATTATGGTTAAGACAGACACTAAGCAGCTTTAAACTAGCAGACCGCAGTACCTGGAGTCCCACGGCAGCTCAGAGCTTAAGAAAAATTCTCTCACCTCACTTTGCCCATACAGGTTTTACAGCTGAGATCAGCAGTTGGTGGAGGAGCCTGTACCAGAAGCTGGGTAGTTCTGAGATGCCTCAGATATGTCAGTGCATCACTGCATTACTGCTTTTCTCAACAGCCGCAGTCTGGATCTACCCCTACTGCCAAATGTATTGGTACTGCTGAAAACCTAAGGGAAAGATCTGGAGAAAGGAGTAGTCATTTACAGTTGTGTGCTGGTACTTTGTCTGGTAACTTCTGTCTCTGGCATGGTGTTGTCTCTGGTGATTACCCTTAGCAGGGTCATTTGCTTGACAATGCTGACTGTTAGTTACAGGTTTCCCTGTGCCATTGCCAGGAGGTGGCCACACAAAGACCCTGGGAGAGGGCAGTGGTGAGGATGGATTTCTGTGTCCCTTCCAACTGCCTCAGGAACCTCAGGACCCTTTTACACCTGCATAACCGCAAATGTTAATGAACATATCTGCCTCCCAAGCATAGCAGTGTGTAGGAGAGACTACACTACGGAAGCAGACACACTGGAAGTTCAGACCTCAACTTGCCTCCTACTTTGCTGGTGAGATGGGCCACCTGAGGAAGAGCAGAGGAGGTCATCTTGTCTCCTCTGCCACCTCTCTTTGACCTTGCGGCTATTTCAGAGCCTGTGGTATCAGAGTAACTATCTTGCTGTGAACTTAGACTTTATCTATCACACATACATATGAAATTCAATAATAACAAGCTCATATATTCATTCCTAAAGGGGCTACAGAGAGATTTAATGTTTAATGTCATACACTATCACTGCTCTCTTTTTGTTACATCATTGCCTGAAGGCAAAGACTTTGGTTAAACTAGAAATGCTGGTAGTTTCCGAATAGATTCAGTATCTGGACCAAATGACTGTTTGGAGGGTTAGAGTTTGGAAAGCAGGGGAAAAAAAATCACAATGACTGTATATATACAAGCAGAAGAGGGAATTCTCTGATGGAGAGTCACTGCTATACACTGGCTTTCAAGTGCTACGTGAGGAAGGGGTGACTTCACCAGGCTCTGGTGCTAGCTCAGCTCCTCTGAACATCAGAAAAGCCCAGATGCAAACTTTGTGGCTTAGCCCTATTTTAATCCATTCACAAACACTGATTAAGAACAGTGAATAAAGAGAGAAATGCAGGTTAATGCAGCACTCTGGCATTTTCCAGACTACCTGCCAAATGAAAGCTTTGGTGATGTGTAGAGGCCAGCAGCCTGCACACGAGTGAGCTGGAGGGTTTGGACTGGTGTAAATGCTGCTTCCTCTGGATGGAAGACAAAAAAGGGTTGCAGGGTGAATGGTTGTGGTTGTGGGCTAGACCAGTGTCCAAAGGGGAGAGGGAGGAGAAAAAGTTTGGGGCCTGGGAATGGTTTGATGTTCTTCTTGAAGGCAAACTTTGGTGCCCCTTCATTGCCTTAGGCAGAATCTGCGGGGAGTAAGATGGAAGTTCTGGGAGCTCCAAGGCATGCCTGAGGGTGCTTGTAAGCTCTGCAAGGACAGTGGTGTCATTATGGGTCCCACCTGCTGATCCCATTCTTGATGGGGAGCTAAAGAGTGGTTCTTAAATTCCCAATCTCTGTGCTGGATTTCCTCTCACCGAGTAATTCCTTTTTTTAGAGCAAGCCCTGTAGGCAAGGCTGCATTCCATTTTCGTCTACAATCTCCTGATATGGAGACCAAATAGGCAGTTGTAGAAGAACTTTCATTCGGTAATAGGCCATTTGTGTGATTCCTGTAGCTGGAGTGACGCAGGATTGACTTCAGCAAGTAGGGGAGGGATTTTGGCTCAGTAGTGAGTCAAGAACTCTCTCTGTGAGCTAA
>NW_010337846.1:16278-17622 GCF_000700745.2 Antrostomus carolinensis | reverse complement strand
GTCTGCCCTGTCACTAACTGAGAACTCATAACATCAGCTTCATGACACCAAAATGTGTTGCTGGGCAATTGCACTCCATGGGGTTGTCTGTCTCCTCCATTCCCGTTTCTGCTGGTTGCAATATATTCCTTGCTTTTTTGTTGGTTTGACATCTTTGAGTGGAAGGTTGTAGGACAACAAAGCAGTACAAAGAACAGATTTCTAGGAAATGAGAGAACATGAGACAACATTATTATAAAAGAGGGAAGCAAACCAGATTGACTTCAGTGTAAAATATTTACAGTAAAGCTGTTGACTTGGAATCCTGTCACAAATTCCTGTTTCAAACCAGGCTTCTGACTGGGGGGTTTGCTAAAGCTCACAGGCCTTTGGGGCAGGCCTGTCATATTCCCTAAGTTTTTACAGGCTTCTCTACAGTTTTCTGGTGCAGTTTTCAGAATGTTGCAACACTTTCTGGTCCAAATGCAAAGGCCTCAATGTCCCACCAGGTACCTGCTTGTCTCCTTGTTCTGGCTGTGGCTCCCACAGCATTGATATCTGAAATTGTGCTGCAGAGGCTGGAGAAGGGATTGTATAGGCTGCAAATGGACCAAACTGATTCTTTAAGCTCTCATCATGAAGGATATTTTGGTATTTCCCCCCTCCCCCACCCCCGTGTGTCCAACCCTCCCGTCCTACTTTCATGAGGTGAATAATAGAAAAGTTTAGGTCAAAAGGGGCTGCAAGGAGTAATCTAGCCCTCTCTGAACTTCTGCATGTTGTCCTTCCACACAGATACTCCTATCTTGGATTTGGAGGGTGAGGATTTAAATTTCTCAGTGCTCTGCAGCAGTGATTGTGCTACCTCTATCTTTTCATCCCTCCATAGTTTCTCACGTATATCTCCAGGGGAACAGCATCAGATAGAGCTGGTCATCAAGTGATGGGTCAGAGTTATTTCCATGTGAGAGCTTGTACCAACATAAGTTTAATTTTTTCTGAGGTTAATGTGTTCCCATATCAATTTTTCCTTTATATTCCCTACTATCTCTTATTTCATTCTCCCAAGCCACATGGATCCTGAAAGCTCTTCTAAGCATTTATGGTATCATAAGTGCATGTAATCATTAATATGAACAAAGGTAATGTGCTGCTTGGAGTATGTAGAAGTGAAGTACTGAATGTTTCCTTGCCTGATCAGATCTGGAACAAATGCAGAGTAATTTGAATTCAGAAGGAGATAAAGCACAATTGAGTGTAGGAATAGTTCAGGTTCATCTCTGAGTGGCAAGCCCCAACCTGGTGTTTGGTCTCTGCAAGAAAATTAAGATTTGCATCGGTCCTAGTTTATCCCAAGTGGAAGCC
>NW_010337846.1:0-16216 GCF_000700745.2 Antrostomus carolinensis | reverse complement strand
TACAGTAAAGTTTTTTTGACTGATTGCAGCCAAGAAAACAGGCAAGGTCAGCAAGTTCTTGCTGATAGTTTTGAGAGGAGAAGAGCCCATCTGTCCATTTGCCTTGGGCTCTCCAGGCAGCCATCTGCCTTAATAACCGAGCTGTGAAAAGCACAATCTCTGCAGGATGAAAGCACAAGCAAAGGAGGAGCTGGGACCTGCCTGTCCCACCCACAGCACTTCATGCAGGGTGACTGTCAGGGCCAAGCGGGCGGGCGATGGGTGGCACCTGAGTGGCACCAGCAGCCGGCCCTGGGGCACTGCTTTAGCCATCAGGGAGGATCCCATTTAGGTTGTATCTGGTCTTGGCCTCCACAGCAAACCAGCACTGAGCAAACAAGGGCTGCAGGACAATAATTTCTGGTTAGCTTCGGGGGTAGGGAAAACGTTTTCTTCTCAGGACAGGACCTGTGTTGTGCTTGGCTTACTGAACAGAAATGTCCCTATGGGTGTGGTGTCACCAGGCTGTGTCATGAGGAGCATAGTTTAGGTTTTACCTGTAGATACGACTGTAGTAGATATGTTATAAACATGGGATCTCATGAGGATAGGGACCACACAGAACTGCTGAACTGTGGGGACGTACAGGACTTCTGCCTGAAGCACAATTTCTGTGCCTGCCTGCAACTCTCAATAATTCCTGGAAAATGCTTCAGTATAATGATTAAGCCCCATTCATTAGCTGTCTAGTTCTGGGGAAATCTTGTTAGAGGAAAACTTGCCTGTACTGATGTTTTTAACTTTGCATGTGGTAAGTAACAAGCAATAGAATGATAGGAGATGGCCTCAGGTTGTACCAGGGGAGGTTTAGTTCGGCTATCGGGAAAAAATTCTTCACCAAAACGGTTGTGAAGCATTGGAACAAGCTGCCCAGGGAAGTGGTTGAGTCATCATCCCTGGAGGTGTTTAAAAGATGTGTAGATATGATGCTTAGGGACTGGTTTAATGGTGGACTTGGTGGTGCTAGGTTTATGGTTGGACTTGATGATATTAAAGTTCTTTTCCAACCAAAATGATTCTATGATTCAATGACTCTATGCTCTTAGCACAGACCTGAGAGGTAATGAGCTGGTTTACAGTTCAGTTGTATTTGAATGAGAGTAGTATTTGCAGTTTGCACACTAAGAACAAAGATCTTTTAATTTAGAGTAAACCTTTAGGAAGTCCACTGCTATTAAGAGCTTACTCCAATTTTGCATGAAATCTGAATATAAACTGTAATGGAAGATACAGGAATTAGATTTTTTTAATATGGTGCATTATATCATTACCATTAATACCAATGTATTAGACTGTGTAGTATAACTATCATTTATCTTAAGAATTTCATCTTTTTTTTTCCCAATAGAAATTGGAATGTTTTGGCTGAACTTAAATCCCTCCACATATGACATAAACAAGACCAAGATAGAATACAAAATTATGCCTATATAATTATATCCATTTATGCTCTTGCCTTAAGTTACAGGGAAAATGCTTTCCCAAGTAGGTCACTTAGTTTTAGGATTAGTAACAACTATATCACTATTTATTTCTGAGGATTCAGTGGGACTTTACAACATATCAAATACAAAAAGCAAATAAGTTTTAGTTGTGAAAAAAAAAATGAAAATATATAAATCCTTGTCTCTAACACTACAGTTGGGTAGTATAAAAAGGTTCTGCACTCTACATGCACCCAAAATTATATAGATGTATAAATTGTCTTATAGTCCTTTTCAGTCTGTAAAGAAAGAAAGTGAAAATCTGAAAAATAGGGGAAGGGATGGTGCGGCAGTATGAGGGATGACAAAAGAGGGTGACAAGGCAGTGATTTGTGAGGGACTTCATTTGCACCACGCTGGATTTCTTTCTGAAACCTTTTTCCCAGGGCTGTAGAACCTACTGAACATCTGGAGGTTGTGTTCACACCTGGCTGCCTAACCTGCGCTGCCCTGCTGCCCGGGAGCTCCAGACTCATCCGTGGGGAAAACGTGTTGTGTGAACCTGAACTGCTGGAACTCAGCGCGGCAGTCACAGCACGGATGATCACAGCCCGGATGATCACAGCCCGGTAATGTATGGGAGTGGCATCATCAGCACAGACACGGAGGATGCTATCTCAGCAAATTCCTCCTAGTCTCTGCTGTGGACTTCTGCAGGCACAACGGCATCTGCTGGGGCCTGAAGGAGGGGCACTCTGTGTCAGCTTTGCTGGCAGAAATCCTTTGCGCTGATGCTATTTATAGAAAAATATCGCACTTCTAGTCATATAACTTTTGCCATGGGGAGTGACTTTCCTGCAGCAATGCAGTAGTTCTGGGACTAGTAGCTCTGCTTTATTTACTACTGAAAAATACTGATGTTCCTGCAGGCTGGAGCACGGTAAATGCAGCCCTTGTGCAGCTCCTACTATATCACAAAAGGAGATTTTTTTTATATCACTTATTTTACCATTCCTGAACAAAATAAACCACCTAGGCAGAAGCCTATAGAGCTTTCTCTGTGCTGAGGACATCTGCCAGCAGAGCTATCTTGGTCCCAAATCATACCTCACCACACCTCCCTCCAGCATAGCTGTGGCTGAGCAGGTTTGCCATGCAGGTTTCTAGCATACTGCTGTGTCACCAGTAAATGCCTGGATAATTTTTAACCTCACATGGGATTGGTTTATCAACTGCAGGTGGCCAAAATAATTATACACACTGCTCTCTATGAAAACTAGTTCAACAGGATAGAACTTTTTATGTCCCATCAGGCTTCTCCAATTTACACCCAGGGTGAGACTTCAGGGAGAAAGATGTTTGAGCTATTGTGAGCAGCCATCACATCTGTTCAGGTGATGCCACCTTTCTAACGTATTTACTCCCCTCTAATTTTGCATCATAATGTTGTTTATGATAAAATCATTGCTCTTGACAAAATGAAAAAGGAGAGCCCAGAGGAAAAAATATTGATATTTATTTAAAATGGAGTATGATAGATAAATGCACACCCTCATTATGTCAGGGTGTGAGGAAGCATGGACTGCCAGTATTGCAGCTGTCCAGGCAGAAGTCCTAAGGACCAATGCGGTTACGCTGGCAAAACTGCATGCTTAGGAGCATGTCCTCCTTTGCCCATGGGGTGTGGCTGTCTCACACCGGTTCAGTATGTGCTGTGTCTGTGTGTGCTACATCTAGGAAAGCCGTAACATGACAGAGCTAGTTAGAGTTAACCAGAATTAGCTGGTGGGATTGTGATCATTTCCATCGGGAGGTGGTGGCTGTTAGCTTCAATTTTGGAGTACCGAAGTCTGAGTGTCAGCCCAATGGTTTACAAAACCTCAATATTGGTGATTTCTGAAGAGGAGTAGGGACGTGTCAGGAATAAGAGGTCCCTAGAGTGTGTTTCTTTTTAATCTCCACCAACACGTGGTTTGCTTCTGCCGTTGTGTTTTCCTTCCCCATTGGGTTCAATCTTGGGTCCCGATAAGGATCTCACACCTTTTGGATTCCAACTAACTTCTCCACCTGACCAGCTGTGTCTGTACTGGCACAAAAAGCAGGCCAAGGCCTGCTCCAGCCCAGAGGGCAAGAGGCATGGCATGGCTTGTGCTCTGGGAATTAAGCCTTCCTTCTTCCCAGGGGAGTCTTCTCTATAAGGTCAACTGAGAGCCGTCCCTGTGTCTGTGCTTCATTTTTGCTGTTTTTCTGGTGTTGACAAGATGATGAGAATGGGACCTGCAGATGTTTTTACCCTTAAGATATCCACCTGCTGAAGTGCAATTGCCTCTGGTTTGCTAGGAGCTCTTGTGTGTTGGGAGACATGGTAGGTAGCTGTAACTTCTCTAGATAATTAATTCTTTTACATGCTTCCACTATGTCACTCCTTGTTTGCATAGTCTCCAAAGGAAACAGATGCAATCTCTTCTACCTCTCCCTGTGCTGACGTCTTTCTGTACCACTCATCACTCTCATCAGCTGTTCCTGAACCACCTCTTACCCACAGCTGGAAATTCAAAGCTGAGCCCCTCCCTGGCTGCCTCTTTCATGTCCCCTTCTCCCCCCTCACATCACCAGCATTGCTCCCTTTGAATGCCAGCATCATGATAAGGTTTACAAGATTACTTCCCATTAGGATGAGGGCATCCAAGTCCTGCATGTCTGAGGACCATCTGCTGCCTCTGAAATGGGCATGGGGCAGGAGCTTCTAGCAGAAAGACAAGGTTAGGTTGCTAGAGCATGGAGTTGCCAGTTTGTGAATCAGAGTCCTCAAATACATGCATAAACACTAATTAAACGAAATTTAAAAGTGCCTGATATTTATCAAGCTTCATTTAGTTAGGGATCAAAATTAAATTATTGATTAGCTACTGAGTTAAACTATATCCGTGTCGTCCTTTAAAGCAGATAGAAGAATATCTGCCTGAAGGGACTAATTCAATTCTCAGGCAATGTCAGAAAACATTTGATTTGGTGTCACTTAGGTGTATTGTAAGCTTGAAAGTCACAGGTTTGCATTTAAGTTACAACTGAACTGAAATTTCAGAGTTTGAATTCACTGCATAATTCCGTTCTCCTGAAAGTCAGAGCTTGGATATTTGGATCTGGAGCTTTTTTCTTTTGGCAGTTTAAGAGACAGGAGTCAGCAAAGCCTGCTTGCTCAGCAGCTTGCAGAAGGTTTTCCAAATCTGGCCAGATGAGGAGGGGTGCATCAGTGATATCACTGGCAGATTAGGTTATAAATTGTTGGAAAAGGCCTTCAGAGGAACAGAATACAATAGAAATGCTGGAGCAGAGTGAAAATTGCAGACAAGTGTCTCAGATCTGGTCTTGGAAGATACCCAGTATTAGCAGCTTCACTGGAAGGCTACAGCAGACCGTTAGGAGACAATCAATCTCTGTGCAAATGTTATCTTAATCCCCAAAGATTTTGGGATAATTTATACCAGCAAGCATAGTAGAGCTATCTGGGAATATAAAAAATTTTCTGGAGAGAAAGAAAAAATAATATTGGCATTTTTTTCCTCAATTACTCCATCTTGCTCTTCAGCACTATTTCTGTTTGAAATGGGAAAATATTAACTGCAGATCTGCTGCTACTGCTAATTTTAAAATTAATGGCTCCTTTTTTTTTTTTTTTTTTCCAAGTAGGAACTTTTAACTTCTTAGTAGTCAGTGAGATATGTGGATCTTGGAGCCAAGTGGAATCTCACTATTTATGTTACAGTAGAGCCTAGAGATCATAATCAGTCTTCCAGGTGCTGTGCAGAGAGAGAGCCTGCTCCAAATAGCCTCAAAATAGGTAAGGGGTGGAAGGGAGGCAACAAAAGGGTAGAAGGGTAGGGAACAGCAGTGTGAGATCAGACTGCCAAGCAGGTCAGAGCTGGGAGCAGCAGATCCAACTTCTCTCCTGTGTCCTCCATCATCCTGTGCTCTGGGAGGGGTTTTCCACTGTTTTCCTGGGTGTTCTCTTTGCATAGTTCAAACTGATTTCTAACTCACATCACAGATGTGTCCAAAACTCAGCCTACAGTGTTTTTTGGTTTTTTTTTTTTTTTTTTTTTTTTTTTTTTAATTTGGGCAGTGTATGTGTGTCTTTTCCCCTTGGAGATACCGACCCCATGAAATAGAAGTGCTGACAGAATTTTCACTGTAATGGTACAAAGGACACTACTACAAAAAGCCCCGCTGCTATTTTTATCCCTCATCCAGCTGCCGTCCATAGCTTTCTGTTTGTATTTTCCTCTTTTAGTAGACAGCCTTATCACCAGGCAGAGGGTGGGGGTTGGAGCTGGGGAGAAACACCTAAATAAAGCTGACTTCATAACAGAGGTGAGTTGGCTATGGGGGTGGCGACAGGGAATTCTTCCTCCAGAACTTAACTTTGATCGTAAACTCTAGTTCCACTTAGTAACCTAAATTGCCTCAATTTTGTCCAGCTTCCCCACTTCACTCTTATAAAGAACAATAAAGGAAGACAGGGGTGAAATAACCTCTAAATAAAAGATGAGGTAATTTTGAAGGCACATTAGACTTTTATGTGTATTATGGCTTTTTATATAAGCCCACTGAGGGCTGCAGCATCTCCAGTATGGAGCTGTCATCTGGTATTTTCCACTTTACGGCAGTTTGCATAAAATGTGAGTGCCTCTGGTGCAAATTACTCAGAATTCCATGCTAACTTTCTGGGGTGGGGAGGGAGGTGTGTTGAGGGAGATGGTTTTGTTGTTGTTTTCTCCTGTTTTCTTCTAACCTTAGCCATCATTTTCAAAGGAAATGGAAAGGAACCATCTGTATACAAATCAAAGATCTCACTAAGCTGAAAGAAGGTGTTGCCCAAGCAATTTGCTGAACTGAATGTATGGGATTGATGTGGGTCAAATTCTGGCTGAAATTCAGTGATTTGTGTTATACTGCTTGGATGATCCTAAACATCTGACCTAAAATCTGTGAACCATACACAGTGAGATTAGTACCAGTATTGATGCTATAACAATTCCACAAGTATAAATGTCTATTGGTCCCATATCTTAAAAGTTTTAGAGTTTCAGAATATTTTACACTGACTGCAAGAGAATAATTCCTGCAGGGACTGTTGGCTAGGAAATTTCTAATTTACCTCTTTTCTCCTTCATTTTCTATCTTATATGGAGGATGAGCTGATGTGCTTTTGGCAAAGAAAAGTGTGAAGCCTCGACATAGGTCAGAGAGGCTCAAGGCAGGAGCGTGCTCTTAGCCATGATATAGAATCATAAAATTACAGAATCATTAAGGTTGGAAAAGACCTCTAAGATCATCAAGTCCAACTGTCAACGCAACACCACTATGCCCACTAAACCATGTCCTGAAGTGCCATGTCTGCATGTTTTTTGAACACCTCCAGGGATGGATTGACTACTCTGTAGACTAGGTTCTGTTTCTGTCCTCTCCTCTTTCCTGAAGGGTACGGGGGAGAAGAGATTAGATGTGTCATCTTTGATGGACATTAGCTTGCTTGAAGGGAATCCCTGGAAGGTCTAAAACCTACAAGTCTCATGTATTATTTGGAAGAGTCTCTCACTTGCTCACCTCATGCTTTGTCCCAACAAGGTGATCTGACTTCATTCTTGCTGTGGGACCTTGAGGGCCAGTGTAGCTTACTGGGGAAAGCTACCACTTGCATCAGGATTAGGAGATGCAGTGCTTGGAAACCAGGGAGTATGTGCTCTCAAGGGTGACCTCATATCCACAGGAGACATGGTGGAAGAGACACTCTTCCAGTGCTGATTGACAAACTATCTGACTTGTGAAATCTCACATGTAGGGTTAGAAAAAACAGAAATCCATCAGTCCTCCAGCACAAAACTGAGATGAGGAGAGTGCTGGAGGAAGGAATAAATATTTCTGATTTTGTTGTACCATGACTGTCATTAGTTCAGAGAATGACGGACTCCAAGTAAAGAAGGAGGCAGTGATTAGCAAACTTCACACCACTCCCCCACCCCCGGGCTTACTTAGACTGTAGGACTTCTCTCCATAAATGGGATTAAGTCATAGGTTTGATAAAGAGATCTAATCTCGTTGTAAAGGATCTAAGCAAAGTGAATCCTCCTCTCACTTGGCAAACTGTTTCAGTGTTTAATTGTCCTTACCCCCAGGAAACTGCATCTTGTTTCAAGGTCAAATTTATCGCATTTCCACTCCAGCTACTGGAACCCTTAATGACTTTCTAGGAGGCAGGCTCCTCTGAAACCTGATTTAACTCTGTCCTGAGCTGCCCAGAAAAAAAGGGATGGGTAGTTTTCTGTCACTTCAGTTCAATGGAGTGACCTCTGGATTGGTCTAAGGAGCTCCCAAGCTGGCAGGAGGGAGAGGGACTAGCCAGGAGTAAGAGGATAGAGTTCCTCCACCTCTGGGAGTTAGTAGTCATGCTTACAGAGGAGTGAAGAGGTAGGTTTAACCCTCAGCAGATAGCTCGGTGTGCTCTGTTCTGGTGTATCAGTCATCTTTGCTCATTGGTCTCCAAAGGGAAAATTGCATGGATAGAAGGGGATGGATTTACATCAGAGTGAAACCAAGGGGGCCGGGGCTCCCTGGTTACGTGATATGACACTGATCCACCACTGCATAGCCCCTGCCTCACTTCTTTCAGGTTGGCTGGAGTTCAGGTCCACCCAGGGAGCAAAAACACCAGGCAGGGCTCTGGGATCTTAGGCAACATTTCTACACTGACCCAAACTGAACATGTCCTTATCCCCTCACAGAAGTGCTCTGTTTATTCTGCTCAGGGACCTGGCAGAAACTCTCTTGGCAGAAACTTCTTTTATATGGGCTTTTTTTGGCCCATAAAAAGTGTATCTATATGAGGAGGTTTTGAATTGCCAACTGTAGCCCTGGAGTCAAAACCTCAGACCTTTTCTAGCATGGCCTTGGTCCTGGAAAAGAGTCAAACCTGCTGCCTGTTGTTGGCCGAACAAATCCCTTATTATTCCAGCCAGAGCCCTCCAGGTCTCCTGGCCTGCCTTGACCTTGCGCTTCTCAAACCATTATTGCAACAGTGACAAGGGAAGATTCAGGCCAGCCATCCAAGAGCAGCCAAAGCAAATGAGGAGGAGGCAACGTGTTCTGGTGTCCCAGAGCCAAAACCTCTGTGTGCAGCCTGCAGGGAGCCATAGACCAGGGTCCAGGGCTCCGTCCATCTCCTAGTGGACCTGGAGCCAGAAGCCAGCTTCACATTGCTGGAATCCAACCACAAGGGAGGATTCAGCAGAGGTAAATCTCTGGAGTCCTCTGCTGAGTAGTTAATTGAAGTCTTGGTTAACCACTTGTGGGATGAGCCAAGTATGTCTGTGAAACTGACTGCTCCAGAGCTGCCAGACTAAGTACCTGCCATCTCGAGAGGAAGGAAAGATGGATGAGGGAGAAAGGGAGATCATATATTCCTGCTCGTAGACCTGTTGGTTAGTATGATGGAATGCGAGATGTGTGTGTGTGGTGGAGAGAGGGCATTTTTGACTGTATATTCATTATTGCCATGAAATTAATGTTTTTTTCCAAGTAAAGCATATAGTGCCACTAATGTCTTGCACAGCATCACAGACATAGAAAAATGCAATGTCCTCAAATGCCTCAAGAACCTTTTCCTTTAATATGCAGGGTCTTGTCTTCGGTCCAGCTGAAGATACTTGGGCCAACCCCATCAACATCTCTATTGAAGTACCAGCCTGTTGGTGGCAGCTCTTCACGTGGGCTTCTAAGAAATTCTCCTCTGAAGTCTTTGCAGCGTTGTCCTTGAACCATCTAAAAGAAACAGTTTTACAGAGGTAGCTGGCACATATTTGCTTGTGGCTCAGTCCTCTGGTTAAAAATTGCTAATGGGTGTGGACAGCCTTGTCATCCTGGATGTTCCTGTCTTCCCCTGGCTCACCTTCACTAGTGAATAATCTGCAGCCTTTAATCTGTGCAGAAAGGAAATGTTGTGAAACTCCCTGTGCCATCTACAAGCTGGCTCCTAGGTTAATGAAAAGAGGAGTGGCTCCATGTTCTCTATGTTGACTAAGTAAATCTAGAAATGATCCTTCAGTTATCATTGCATTCCTTAATTTTTTTTTTCCCCATGGGTAATCCATTGAAGCGTAGGAAACATTGATAATTCATAGGGTTAAAAAGGACTATCTACTTGTGCTTGTTTTAATAAATGAAAGGATTTTGTGGACAGAAGAGTAAATATTGCTTAGGCCATTACAATGTTTTGCTCATAATAAGCAAAAAGTTGCATCGTTCAGTAGATGAACTAGGGTTGCAAGTTCAGCGTTCAGCTAACTAAAATAATAGATAAATAAAGGTAAAATAATGACTCTCAACCACCTGCTGTTCAACTAAAAATGTCATTTAAGGTATGCTTGTCACTGAAGGATGAAGGTCACTCATGAACACAAGCAAATTGAACTGAGATGGCCAAGGCAGATACTGCTTCTAGTTGCCCTCCTTGTTTGTCTCCCGGTGTTCATCATCCTGTTGAAATACTTGTAAAGCTGATTTTGAATACCATGGCTGAATACCACACCAAGATTTACTTTCATATGCCTTGCTACAAACAGAAGTGAGTTTGGGGTATTTTGTTGGGCTGCCCTGGTGTCAGGGGTGGAAACCTCTGTGAGCAGTAACTGCTCCAGCCATCTCACTTGTGTTTGAGACAAATATGGTAATTGACTGATTTTAATTTACAGCAGCTGAAGATATGGTCTTGCCTTTTTTGATCTCTAAAGTCGTGTGTGGCTCTGGTGGGTAAATGCAATTTGGCCACTAGTGTGGGAGAACCAAATCATTAGATTTGATCTGTATATAAATAAATATCCATCAATAACTTAGCCTCTGTTGTCTACTCCAACCTTCTTTCTTTGTACAGGGACCGCTGACATTAATAACTAGGGTTCAACCTGTGGCTGTTTAAATAAGATCCTGGATGAATTTTTTCATAATAGCTTCAGCTTTGGAGTCTTCCCTCTGGAACCATTCAGTTATTGTCATCATTCAGAAAATCATTGCTCTCAAGCAGCGAGTACATACGAGAGAAACACACACAGACAGTGACAGCAACAAACCCACAGGTTTCCACTCCGCTTCAGTCGATGCTTGGTCCCTTTTATTTGCCAAGCCAGTGCCCTGTCCCGATGGCACATGGGGATATCTAATGGTTGAGCAACAGACCACAAGGAAACTCCCCATTGTATGTCTGGGTTGATGTTTTTATCAGAATTTTTCTCTCTTCTTTGCCACTTTTCACTTTAAAAAAATTGCCAGTTTTACTGATTAACTTGTTTAATTTCCTCCTTTTTAGGGGCAAACTGCAGTCGTTAGCTGTAATTTCAATCTACTTCGCAAACTCCTTTCTTCTAAGCCGAAGCAACAGAGAGAAACCTGAGGATACTCATCTGCTTAATTTAGAAAGAAAGATATAGGGATGACTTGACTGTGAAACAGAAATACTTCCAGGAAAGAAAATATCAGCTGTTGAATGTTCTCCAGTCTAGCAGAGAAAGGTATAATCAGAAACAAGGGTTGGAAGCTGAATTCAAATTTTTTCATTAAGAGAGAATTTTATTATACTTATTATTTTAATATGGGATAGAGTCCTGAAGGAAAGGACTGGATCTTCCATTTCTTGACATTTTCAAATCAGGACTGTATGGATTTCTGCAAGATGAGCTTTAGTCAAACCTAAACTACACTCAGCCCAGGACTGTAGTATGTGGTTTGATGGAGTATGCCATACAAATCTAGGCTTAATCTTTCAATGAGCCGGTCTGGCTTTAAATTTATGAAGAAATTTTTGGTGTTCTCAGTGTGCTTATAAGATTCTCTTACATCCTTGGTTGGAATAAAGCTTTGTAGTTCCTTTGCCTATGCTTCCTTGTCTTCTTGTTCTGATGGATTCTTTATATTAGCTGTGGATTCATCTCCTGTGCTCACCTTTAGATGCTGGCTTTGCCCTACTCTGATACTTCACCCTCAACTGTTTTATTGCCCAGAAAGGTTGAATGCTACTGTTGGTAAAATATTCTGAGTCCTTCTGCTTCTGCTTTGGTTCTTGTACATCCTATCTTTCAAACTGGACATGGTGTGCAGACGACTGTACCTATTGAAGGAATTCCTACATGGTTCATCAGGTTTTCTATCTGGACCATTATACTATGAGGAATCCTTCAGGTTAATACAATTACACAATATGTGCAAGTTACACAATACATGGGGATGTTCTGCTATGGCTTGGGTAGGCAATCACATGGCTGAATTACTCATTGGAAAGCAGAATAATTAATAATGTTAAATCAAATCTAACCTAATCTAAAGGCGTAGCTGATTATGTGCTTATCAACATACTTTGCTGATTTTTATCAGCTGGAAAGTTGTATCTTCGAAGATTAAAGGAAAGAAAAAGAAATCTTACTACTCAGTGATGAAAGTATTGGTGGCATCAGTGCAATCCATAGATCTGACACAATACTATTTTGGAATGAATTTGCTGGTGGGTCCTTGCTCTTTCAGAGTATTAGTGAACTTGCTTGGCTTTGTGTACATGCCTGAGGTTTTACTGTCGAACAGAATACCTTGTGGAGATCACCCACACCAGCCCTAATCTGGCTTTTGCATGCTGTAAACAAATCTTCACACCAAGAAGGAGCCCAAGCGAGGTGCCAGGCTCCAGAGAGGCTCAGGAATCCATCTAAGCAGATGAGGATTTATGGTCGGGCTTTGCATTTAGCTGTGTTATGGCAATGGGTATCAAACACAGGGAATGAGGCAGGATTATGGGATACAGATAGCAAGAAATCAGAACACTAACTCAAATTTAGGTATCTGCCTGTCTATCTTCCTAAAGCACTCATTTCCATTGCATGAGCTGGGATTGGAAATGAATGTGTGAATGCAGTGTATTACATCATATCAGAAGGTGGTGTTTCAAATAAAGGCCAAAGCAGAAGTTGTTGATGGGAAAATGTACTTGCTAAAGGTATATTAAGGGAGGAAGAAGCTTATTATGAGATATTTAAGGTTGATGTAAATAAATACATATATTTTGGCTACCTGATTTGCTAATACAGGGAGAAATAAACAGTAGAATACTACAATAAAGCAAGATTAAGACAATGAAACAGTACTACATTAAAAAAAAAAAAAAATCCCATTCTTGCATCCTGTGGAAAGGAGGGACTCCGTTCAGTCACTGGGTGAAGATGGCAACAAGGACCAGGCTGAGCAGGGTTTGTTGATGATGTTTGTTTGTCTGATTTTTAACTGTATGATTAACAAAGTTTGAGGTGGGAACAAAGCTTTCATTTTTACAATTACATTCAGAAATTAAAAGCCTTAAATGACTGAAAGTTAAGGGCAATTTGACATGTCTTAGTGCAGTGTCAGATAATGATACTTTTTCTGGAGGGATAGTTCTTTTATGACTAATGTTTCAAACATCTTATTCATACTGGAACATATGACTAAAAGCACAAAGGACTTTAAGAGTGTCAGGAAGAGGCTTTTGTAGCTAACATCTAGGTATCACCAATTTGAGGAAGGAAAAAAGATAGGTAGATTAGCTGGAACCAAGTCAAAGATTTCTAGCTAGAGAAGGTTACAGGCATACGTAGTCAAGCATGACTTTTGTTGTATTAATGTGTATTTTTGAAATGTAAAGGTGGCAAAGTTGGTTCAGTAGGCTTTGATCGTACAGAGTTAAACAGATCTTTGGATGTGCACCAGCTGTTTGCTCAGAGACTTAAACTTCAAACCTGGCAGAGTTGGAGTCTGACAATGCACCTTAGATTGCCTTGGTTTTTTTTCTCTCACTTAATACCCTTGCATTAATTTTCTCCAATAAACTGTTCTCACTAAAGAGGATCTCATCCACCTTCTCCCATTAGATAATGACTAGCCTCCAAAACATTTTTAATGTGCAAGACAAGGTACTAATTCAGAGATTGGTACAAAATATTTGTAACCGTATCCAAAGCTATTTTTTTTTCATCCTCAACACAACAGAGTTCGTTTTGCACTTGATTATGAAATTCACTTTCTGAAACCCATCTCTCTGTCCAGTTTATGCTTTTACTCTAGTATGGGAACACCTCAAAATATACGTGGAAAGCAAAGAAAGCAAAGGAAGGCAATGTAATATAAGGCCATATAGGAGACTTGTATTCAGTTCCCTGTTCTGCAACAGGTTTTGTAAATTCTGTACTAGTACTTTAACTACTGGATTAACCTTCCTCTTTGAGACAACCCTTTATTTCTTTGACTGAGTGGAGCTCAAAAGTGTTGCTTTTATTTGAAATATCTAAGAGTGGGCACCCATTTGAACTGAAATGGGAAAAGAATTACAAGTGTTCTCTCACAATTAATCTTTAAAGTGGTTCTCTATTTCCTGAGGCCAAAGGAAGTAGAAAAAACATTAGACTTTCCTGACTAAAATTTGTTTCTCAAATTCTGTGCTTTTACAGATAAAAGACCCTTTGGTTCTCTTGTCTCTACCACACAATGAAAAATTTCCTTAAGAAATCCTATGTGTTTTTTTCTACCAGCCCCACATTCTTTTTGCCTTACACACCCTGGATTGAATGTGCAAAGACAGAGAACACTTATAAACCTTTCTTTGGCATAGTAAAAATGGCAAATCACTGAGAAGTGGGCATTAAATATTTTCCTTATGCCAGAGCTATAGAAGAGGCAAACTGGTACCATCAGCATAAGTGATATAGTTCCCACCCATATTTAGAGCTCTTGAAACACAAACCTTTTCACCTCCCCCCTCTGTTTCAGAAAGCCAGTGTGCTCTGCAGTGGTTATGGGCCCTGGATCAAGTTTTTGCTCAGAGGCTTTTGCAGCTCTTCCAGAACAATTTGTGCCAGCGGAAATGCCGCGGTGGGATGAACACAGTGCTCCAACCAGAGTCAGCACTTGAAGTTACAAGGACCGTAATCACTCTGAGCTTTCTCTGTCACCAACATAGAGAGGAAACGTCATATGGAGGCAATTCTGATTTTTTCCATCTCCACTGAGTATAGAGGGAATTTTCAGCCTGCATGAGATGGGATGAATCCAAACCTTGCTACTTCTGTGAGTGCAGAAATTACTGCTGTTTCCATCAGCTAGCTGAGGAGTCCACAGGGTGGTAGGAAGGCTTTTTATATCCCAAGTCTTGAAAATAAAAATCGTAGAATCACAGAATGGTTTGGGTTGGAAGAGACCGTTAAAGGTCATCTAGTCCAACTCTCCTGCAGTAAGCAGGGACATCTTCAACTAGATCAGGTTGCTCAAAAATAAACACTCTTGTGTGTTTTTACTTATTTTCTAGATTTTAGGACAGGAATTTTGACATTATTTTCAAAGAAAAAGAGGCTTATGTTATGATGCACTCACTGTTTAAGTATGTCCATATGTCTTATGCTGGTACATTTTTAACCTTTTGCTGACTCTGGTTATATTTGGTGGAAGAGAACAAAAATGCAAACATAACCAGATTCTTCTAAGTTTAATGAAAATTATCAGTCAGATAAAAAATTTGATCCTGCACATGCCCTCAGCTGTGGGAGAGAAAGTAGAGAATCGACCCTGGAGAGGGCTCTGTAGACACCTCAGATAGGGGAAGAGCTTGACCCACAGCCTGTGTCATGGGCAGCAATGAGAGCCAGCCACAAAATGCAGATACCTCAGAAATCAAGAGTGCTGGTGTTCATGCTCATGCAGTTTGAAGCAAAAGAAGACATATAATGCCTCTGTTCCTATCCTTAGATATACACACAGACATCAGATGTCTCAGGTTAGGTCTTTTGAGAAGATCTGGGTTTAACAAAGTAGCAAGTGAAGGTGAGTTGGAGGGGTCCCGTCCAAACATGAATTTCCCTGCTTCCTGTGAATGTCTGCTCATGTTGACTTTAAATCCACTGGAACAGTCCCTAGTACCACCACATCGACACATGGTCAAGGCAAGACCCACACATGGGTGAGCACCCAAGCTGTGTGTGTCCTGGCTAGCACAGTTGCAGCAATGTAGTTTAAATTCATTGATGCATATCATCTGAAGAGAAAATCTGATGTATACCTTGCAGAATAACTGTCTCTGTCTTTCCTATTCTGTTAATTTTAGCCTTCTTTCTGCAGAAATTTTTCTCAGAGCATACTTCTCTAAGGGTTATTCCTTTAAATTGACCACGAAAAGCCTACATAAGCAGTAAACTAGTCATTTTCTGCAGCAAGATCTGGCACTGTCCTTCAGCTAGAGTGAGTATTATTTTTTCTCATTATATTTTCCCTAAGCTTTTCTCGATTTGTGTTCCCAGATGTAAAAATGTTGTCTAGCTGAGGGAGCTGGACAAAACCCTGTTCTATGGCATGGGGAACTAATCGCTGGCAGTGATGTCTAGGATGAGTTTGATGCAGATGGTTTTAATCTGTTGTTTGGAAGAGCCCACAAACATGAGAAAAAATGTCTCTCTAAGCTGATTCTGTTGGAGGTAAATATGTCATAAAAATGTCCTTAGTAAATTTATCAAGTTCCACCATAACTCTATTTACACGTTGGGATTTTTCCTATGGAAACTTCTAGAGATTAATTACTCTGATAGTTAGATTTTTTCTTCCAATTTCCAAGATGGCTGTATTCAGGGCTGATGTGTACTCGATTCCCTTTGGAGTCAAGCCCAGGAATGATGCATACCAACAAAGAGGAAGGCAGGCAA
>NW_010337845.1:34569-37616 GCF_000700745.2 Antrostomus carolinensis | reverse complement strand
ACCACTCTCTGGCTTCTTCCCACCAGCCAGAGAGTGGTGGTCAATGGAGAAGAAGAAGAAGTCTTCACAAATGGTGATATTTGCTGAGAGCATATTATTTCCTCAGTATTTTTGCCCCAGGGCTGCAGGGAGTCCATTCTTTGTCCTCTTAAAATACAAATTCTGAGTTCATTTCTGTGTGTACGACAGTTTAACTGCTTAGTTTCATCTGGACTCTGTATGTGAGAGGGAAATTACTGATCCTGACCCTTTTCTAACTTCATCCTCCTCCATTAAGAATAGGGGAAGGGAATGCAGTCAGTAACTCTGTACCCATCTATAGCCAAGCCAGAAGAGCAGTCATGATCTGTGGGTTGAGAATCATGGTATGAACTGACCTTTCTAAGAGAGCTTACTCATTGCCTGCTTTTCTATTTCAGGCTATTTCTGTACCAGTAAATGAAATAATAACAATCCAATAACAAATAATAATAAATACCAGTAGAGTGGTATCCTGTTAGGCTGTCCCCAGTATAATCTCATCCCTGCTATGCTTTCAAGCAATCCCCAGGAGCAGTTCAGGAGTTAGAATGCTCCAGGAACCATTCCCAATAGGTGAGTTACATGCAGCCAACGTGTCCTGGAGGCTGAGAGAGTTTAGATGCAGCTTGTTCCTTGCCAGTTGGCCTCAGTACCCAGGAATATTCCCAAACATGTATAATATATCGGTATATATGTGGCTGTTGAGAACATGTGGGCCAGCTCTGCTGGAACTGGATGCCTGGTAAAGTCAGTTGACATGAAATGAAGAGCTGGTTCTCATGTTAGTATTGGTTGGTTGATGGAAAACATGAAATGAGCCTCATGGGTCTACATGTCAAGGCCACTAGTCTATTTATCATTATTTATCATTAACTGGCATCCTCCAGACCAGAAAATAGTGAGTCTGGAAGTGTGAACCTGCCTTGGGAGTCTTCGGGGTGAACTCACATGCCTGTTGGAGATGTTTGCATAGGTGCTTCCTGGGCTGGATGTTTTCATGGGCCACTTCCCAAGGCCAAAAAGGGAAGAAATCCATTGATTTCAGAGGTTGTTTTGAGTGGCTGATGTGTGTACACAAGGAATACCCAAGAGTTTGTTGATGCATCTGAGGTAAGCAAAAAATTCTCTTTATAAACAAACAGATTGTCCTCTCTCTGTGGGAAAAGTTCTCCTCCTGAAAGATGGACTGAAGCTGCCACTCTGGCACATATCCTCGTAGTAGAACTAATACTCCTGCAGCCTGCTGCTCTGCAAGGAATGAACTTGCAGTGTTCTGTCAACATTCATCTCAGCCCATCTGTAACCTCTAGTTACCTCTTACCTTCAGAACTCACAGCAGCATTAACACCTTAGATGACTTTCCTAGGCGTTCCTGGAGAGCCAAGGAATTGAACTGAACCCTGCAGAGAAAATGGTTCTCGATCCTTACACAGAACTGCGCCGGATGCCTACGCTCAAGTACGAGGCACCATCAGATATCGACCCACTCAAACAGTTTCTGACTTACGACAAGCAGGTGAGAGAGCTGGTAGTGAGGACCCACCTTACAGACTATATGTGTTCTTGAAACCTGAGTTTTGTGAGTGTCTACAACCTTACTCGTTCTAAAAAAAATCTCAGCCCACTGAACAGGCTCCAGTTTTGCTCCTTTCTTGGCTTTAGTAAGAAACTAAATCTTATTTTACTGGGCTTTGTGCCTTATGAACGGCTTCTCTTTGGATTGCAGAGCCTGTGCTCTAGATCCTCCACCTCTCTTGCTTTCTGTCGGGGTGAGATAAGCCACCTGCCTCAGGAAGTTAGCAGATAGGGCCAGATCCAGTTCTAATATGAATGGGCACACTACATCCACTCCTCTCTTCCTCCAAAACATTGCTGCCAGGTGCCAGAATGGACAATTTCAGACAAACACAAATGCCACTTGCTCTGACTGAGTTCTCCCTGTGCATACAGTTGACACTCTCCTCCTCACTCTTCTGGATCTTCTTTTCATCTAGCAACAGTGTAAGAAACCCTATAGGCTACATCTATACTAGAAAATAAAACAGGGCCAGGACATGACCTGAGATCTGAATATTGTCCCTGGCCAGCTATCAATCAAACAGTTCCTGGCCATCAGATAGGTGTTAGCACAGGACAGGATCATATCCAGATGCCATTTTGGATATGGTCACCTTGTTTTGAAGGGAGCAGACAATTTTGCTGTGTGGATGCAAGCTGGGCCATGTCTGCCATTTTATTGCCAGTTTAGCCTTAGGGACTCAAGTCTGTGCTGGGCCAACTCTGCCTGCAACAGCTATTGGGCTGCCTGTTTAGGAGCTGCACCTTGGGGAACTCTTGAGCATTGCAGTGTGAAGAGTTTGATTTCTCTGGCATGAAAAGTTGATATTTCCATTAAGCAGCTATAAGATGGGGTCTGCAGTGAAGGCAGCCTCCTCAGGACTGCCGAGTGCCTTCCCCTCTGCCTTCCTCACAGAATCCCAGAATTGCCTCAATTGGAAAAGACCTTTAAGATCATTGAGTCCAATCATGAACCCAACACTGACAAGTCCCCGAATAACCCATGTCCCTCAGCACTATGTCTACACGACTCTTCAATCCCTCCAGGGATGGGGACTCCACCACTGCCCTGGCCAACCCCTTCCAATGCCTCAGAACCCTTTCAGCAAAGAAATTCTTCCTCACATCCCATCTCAACTGCCCTTGGCGCAACTTGAGACCACTTCCTCTTATCCTCAGCATGAGAGTGGTAAAGAATTGGCCATGAAACCTCAAAGAGGTTTAAGAGTCAAAACAAGATTGTGTCTTGCTGTGTTAAGTTTCATTATAAAAATCACTTCCCTTACGGCTACTTCCCTACTCATTCCTGGGCAATTATTATAGAATCACAGAATGATAGAATGGTTTGGATTGGAAGGGACCTTAAAGCTCATCCAGTTCCAACCCCCCTGCCAGCAGCAGGGACACCTTCCACTAGACCAGGTTGCTCAAAGCCTCATCCAACCTGGCCACAAACACTTCCAGGGAGG
>NW_010337845.1:9761-34377 GCF_000700745.2 Antrostomus carolinensis | reverse complement strand
CCCCCCCCCCCCATTTTTCCATGTTTCCTGATCCTAAATTTCTTGTCTTAGCATAAACTATTCTCTCTCACTTGCTGCTTTCAAGGTGAGTCAGGCCCATCCCACTCTTCAAGCCCCTGCTGCCCTCACTGCTATCTCAGCAGCCCATTCATCTCAGTGCCCACACAACAAGGGCTTGGTTCTTCTGTACCTGGCAGAGAAGATTGCTGAGATGCCTCCAATCACCCAACCCATTTCAACACACTTCATTTGATAAAGCATTAGTAATTCTAATCCATGGTTGTTTTTCTCTGACTCTTTATTTTTTTTCTCCACCCTAGGTCCTTCGCTTCTACGCCATGTGGGATGACACCAGCAGTGTCTTTGGTGAAAATCGGCCTTACATCATCCATTACTATTTGGCAGATGACACAGTGGAGGTTCGGGAAGTCCATCAGCAAAATGATGGTAGAGACCCATTCCCAGTACTGATAAAACGTCAACGCTTGCCCAAAACCTTTGTGGACAAGAAAAGTAAGTGTAGATTGCCCAGCACATCTGGCTGTGCTAAAGTGCTTTGGTGGGGAATCACATACGTAGTGGCTGTGTCAGAGGTACACTGAGTCTGGAGAGTTTTTTGCTGAGAACACTCCCAAGTGTCATCAGTTTTTGGCCAAAGAAGAGTTCTTTAAATGATCATTGTGTTCTTTATCTTTTGGGAAACAGTGGCAGGACAGCAGTACCAACAGTTCCCTTGAGCTATTTATACAGCTTCCTTTGTATCCCTTGTCACCAGGAAACATTAACATCTACCTGATGGATTTATTTCTTCCTTTTGCTCCCTTGTCTTTAGAGACCTTCCCAAGCTGCGTGCTAGAGATCTCTGATCAGGAGGTACTTGAGTGGTACACAGCTAAAGATTTTGCTGTGGGGAAATCTACCACCCTCCTTGGACGTACCTTCTTCATCTACGATTGTGATGAGTTCACACGAAACTTCTATCGTGACAAATTTGGCATCACAGACTTCCAGCCAGTGGAAATAAAGAAGAAACCATGTGAGGAAGTTCCACAGGTACTTCAAACAACTTCTCACAGGAAAGGGAGGGAAGGAAGCAGTTGGTATAAGCTCTTACAGTAAAGTATTGGTTCAGCTTAGTAAGAACCTATAGTAAACAAGTTCAGTTTGAAGAAAAGAGCAAGTAACTTGAAGAAGACAAGAAGACAAGAATGGTCATAATTGTTATAAGAATGAAAATCCTCTGAAACTGGTGATTTCTAATACTGTAAAGGAGAAAGCACTTGCTAATATTGATAGAAATAACTCTGATTATGTTTATACTAGAAAATTAAACAGTGTCAGGGTTTGGTTTTGGCTGGGAAACCAACTGGCAAAGTCTGGCTGCACTTATACTACTAAACTCTCCCTCAACCTCCAAAACAGGGTTGCTAAGTCCAAACTGCCCACTGGGGATGGTCACAGACCTTGTTACCTCCCAAACTGAGTGGTTTGGGGTGCTAACTGGCATGAACCACCAACATGATGGGGAATAGGTTAACAGTGTAACCATATAGATGATTGAGTTCCTGTGCATAGGAAGGTTTAGTTATTAGTACAGCCATAATCCCTTTATTCAGAGAAATTACCTGGCTTTCTGACTTTTCTTAATTCTCTCAAATATTTCTATGAGTAAGAGGTCCAGTAGCATCTCTGCAGAACAGGATGTCACAGCTATTGCCACCTGGTGATGGAAGAATTATTTCTAAACAGATGTTTTTTGATAATCTGTCCTGCAAACATTGTCTTGTTCTTAGTTTCAGCTGTTTCTACTTGATATCTCCTCTGGATGCAGGTAATTCCCCCCTATAATGGTTTTGGCATCCTTGAAGACTCTCTTCAGAACTGCTTTTCTCTGATTCCAAAGCCTCCCCGGAAAGATGTAATTAAGATGCTAGAGAATGACCACAAGGTGCTGCGATACCAGATGGTCCTGGTAAGTGCTTTCCTTGAGGGTATAGTTGCCAGCTTATGTTGTAGAGTTCAGAAGGATGAAAGGAACAGCTTGCTCAGACAAAGCTGTTAGCAAATTCTCCTCTGTGCTATTGGGAAAAGAGAGCTCCCCAAGCCCCTCAGGGGATGCTGTTGAGTTATTTTGTGCTTACTGTGACAATTAGTAGAAGGTAGGAAAAAAAAACAACAAAACCAACAAAACAAGGCCAGAAAGTACAAACCAGACATGCTACAAAACCACAGCCATTTATGGAAAAACTCCCACTGACATCAGCACGTGACAGATGGCCCCAACTGAAACAGCATTGCCACTGGGCACTGTGCCTCTGCCTGCCTCCAACCGCTGCCGCGGGTGTGAGCTCGCTGTCGCTCTGCTGCTGGCTCCCAGCACCTGTCCTTCTCCAGGCTCAGCAAAGGGCTGTGCTAGCAGAGCAGCCAAGTGCCAGCACAGAAGCTGAGGAGTCCACAGGGACGGTGCTTTCCACTCATGACAACAACAGCATTCAAGCCCTGGCCTTTGTGCCAGCTTCACAGTTGGTTTATGCAAGGAGCCTCTGGCACATCCAGCAGCAGCGATGGCATTTCCTGTGCTGCCTGGTGCCTGCCCCCTCCAAACACTCAGGGTGAATAAGGGCTGATTTCTTCTCCCTATTGTGCAGGAGTTCCTAAAGGTCACAGCTGATGAGTTCAGATCCCACTTAATTTTAAACTAAGCAAGTAAATCTACTGCTGTGTCAGGGGAGTGTCTTCCTGTGACTAAGAGCTGGAAGCAGCACCAGCCTTTCTCAGACACTCATTACAATGAAAAATAGAACTTTCATACTGAATTTTACAGCCAGTCTCTCTGTGATGAATCATTCCATATATGATATTCCTTTCTTTTGGATTACTCAGCCTGTGGAAACATTGAATATACTTGGTCACTGCAGCCCAGATTCTGCCCCTGTTAGCTCAACCAGAGCAAGTAACCTTTGAAATTCAGATGCTTAGTGCTGTCTAGGGCTTTGTTATGCCACGTCAGTGTATCTGTAGCTTTGGGCCTACATCAAGCACTTTGTTTAGTCAGCTATAAAAAAAAAAAAACCCAAAACAATGAACTCTGAGTGCTCATGAGTGGGTTAGTAGGTATTCCTAAGCACCCCAGGAAAGAGAAACCTGGTTCAAATGTTCATTTTCAAAGCCACTACCTTTCCTCTAGGAATCACCGAACCCCGAGGACAGAAAGCGTCGTTTCATCCTCTCTTATTTCCTCTCCGATGACATGATCAGCATCTACGAACCCTCAGTTCCTAACTCTGGCATCATTGGAGGCAAATATTTAGCAAAGACCAGAGTCCCCAAGCCAGGTTCTACTACAGAGAATATGACATACTATGAGCCCTCTGACTTCACCATTGGTTCTACAATTGAAGGTAAAATCCAGCCTGGATCGATAATACTCTCAGAGCATTGGCTATCAGTGCCTCCTCTGATGTGTCATTTATTGCACAGACAGTGCACACACCTTTCTTCCCTTGAAAGATCTGTTCCTTCTGGCTCTCATCACATTTGAGTTTCAAGATCACCAGCTGATGTACACGGATATCACTGTTACTGTCAATGTTTGGACCTTTGACATTAATTAGGAAAAGAGTTACCTTCTCCATAGTATATGGAGTCTATATGGAGTTTAGAGTATAAACAGGAGGGAGAGTGACTTTTTACATGGGCAGATATTGATAGGACAAGGGGAGATGGTTTTAAACTAAGAGAGGGGAGATTTGGGTTGGATATTAGGAGGAAATTTTTCACCCAGAAGATGGTGAGACACTGGAACAGGTTGCCCAGAGATGCTGTGGATGCTCCTCCTGGGAAGTGTTCAAGGCCAGGTTGGATGAGGCTTTGAGCAACGTGATCTAGTGGAAGGTGTCCCTGCTGCTGGCAGGGGGGTTGGAACTGGATGAGCTTTAAGGTCCTTTCCAACCAAAACTATTCTATGATTCTATACGTTCATTTTATATTCTGAGTCCTGCCAGGATTCACAGGGTTAAAGCGATGCCAGATGGCTACCAGCAGCAAGGGCCATCAGTCTATCTTGTAAAGAAAATTAAGGTAACACTGAAATATTTAGAAACACACTTGTGCTAACAGGGGAGTCACTGTAGGCCCAAGCATGGGGCCTTTGCTCTCAGCAGCTGCTTTTCTTGCAGCAAAAATCCCTTTGAGTCAGAGAAACAATTCTCACTTCAAGGGCTGAAACAAATAGCAGAGCTCGCTCAAACCTGAGCCCAGCCACAAGAGAGAAACCTTGTGGATGATGAAGTGACTTACCCACGCTGAAAGGCAACTAACACTGCTTGCTTTAATGTCTCTTTCCCCAGTGTTTGGCCACAGGTTTGTTATCACTGATGCTGATAAATATGTGCTTAATTATATGGAGAGCAACGCAGAGAGTTTCCCTGAGGCAACGCTGCAGTCCCTGAGGGATCATTTTCACCCACGACAGGTGGTGAAGGAAACTGCCAACAGGTAAGCTTCAAAGGATGCCGTTGTGGAACTAAATAAGACTCAGGGTTGACAGCTAAGGGCATTTCTAGCAGCCTCCATGGGCTCCTGTCTGCTGTCTAATGGCTGCTCAGCTGATTATTCAGCTCCAAGAGCCTGTGTCTGGACACATACAGAGCAGGGCAAGTGTGTACAATATATTGTCATGGTTGCTGCTGACCCAAAAAACCTTGCGTGACAGCTCTGGCTCAGCAGCAGAGATACTTTCAGCTAAATGGACACAGTCATCTGTCCCCAAAAGACAGCAGTTACCTCTGACAGATGCTGCTAACAGTATCTGCATGAGCTACTAGACAGTTGCAGGCTCAGTGGAGAATTGGTGGAGGTTTTTTTCATTTGCTCTGGCTGTGCTTATCAGCCCATCAGAGCTTAGACCACATCCTCTCTTTTAGCTGTCCAGACCCATTTTGGGTGACCCAGTAACAACCCTATTAACTCACAAGACACTTTGGAGTCATTTAGTATCATGGTAGTTCAGGGGCTCTGGTTGAAATTAGAGTTGCATACAGTTCCTGGGACTATCTGGAGCACACAAGGAAATGTTCCTCATCCCAGAGTATTTGCAGACAAAAGCTGCATGGAGGAAATGGTCCACAAAGGGAAAATAGTTTACCTAACGCTCCCAGATCGAGACTGAGCTTCATCTCCAAGTCCGAGCCAAGATGGGTTTGCCATAAAAACCAAGCACCTCAGAAGCCTGCTGTCTATTGAGGCTTTGAGCAACCTGGTCTAGTGAAAAGTGTCCCTGCTGCTGGCAGGGGGGTTGGAACTGGATGATCTTTAAGGTCCCTTCCAACCCAAACCAGTCTGTGATTCTATTCAGAAATACAGTCTGGCCAGCCATGGTGAGCAGCCAGCAGACACGTGTCACAGTAAAGCTGCCAGAAGTAGCTTTCACATGAAATCCTGTTCTTCCTTTCCTCTACAGTGACATCACCATGCTTGGGACCAACAGGCAGGGACTGGATGAATTAATTGTGCAGGTTCAGGAAGAGCTGAAGCTCCATAAGTTGAACAACAAGAAAATTTGGGAGGCGTTTTTTCAGTGTGACAAGGATCGCTCTGGCTTCTTGGACAAAGCAAAATTTTTAGCCCTTTGTGACAGCTTGAGCGTGCCAACCAACATCTTACTGGTTAACAAGGTCAGAAGGAAGGGATGCTGTGGATATTGAATTCCTATGGTTCTTCAAATGAGCTCTTCTAAAAACCAACCCTAGCCAGGGCAACCTTACAAAGGAGAGATGATGAAGGGAGTGGAGCATCTCCCTGCTGAGGAAAGGCTGAGGGAGCTGGGGCTCTTTAGCTTGGAGAAGAGGAGACTGAGGGGAGACCTAATTAATGTTTATAAATATGTAAAGGGTGAATGTCATGAGGATGGAGCCAGGCTCTTCTCAGTGATGCTCAATGGTAGGACAAGGGGCAATGGGTGTGAGCTGGAACACAGGAGGTTCTGCTTAAACTTGAGAAGAAACTTCTTTACAGTGAGGGTGCCAGAGCCCTGGGACAGGCTGCCCAGGGAGGGTGTGGAGTCTCCTTCTCTGGAGACATTCAAGACCCGCCTGGACGCCTTCCTGTGTGATCTCATTTAGGTTCCTGCTCTGGCAGGGGGATTGGACTGGATGATCTTTTGAGGTCCCTTCCAGTCCCTGACATTCTGTGATTCTGTGAAAAGGGCAAGAGAGTCCCAATTCAGAAGGGCCTCTGAGCTGTTGGACTGAGCCTGTCTTTTCAAGGAGGAGATAATAATCGCTGTCCTCTATGTAAAGGGAAGAAATGTTACCCAGGTTGCCCCTTAAATTGGGTTTACCATTATATGAAGCCTGAAAATGCCAGGCTCAGGTCTGAGAGATGAGCAGAAAAAGTTGTACATCATGATAGAGATCAGGCAGAGGCTACTGCAGAGTTCCTGAGCATCTGTTGTGACTTAAGCACACCTGGGCTTGAGATGACAATGAGGTGCTTATGGAATCAGACTGAGGAAAGCTTAGATACATTCTGGATTTAACAGCAACTGAATTGAAGGTTTGAGAACTAAGTATAAAAAAAAAAAAAAAGAAATCAGAATCATTTGATTCACTCAACTAAAACACAGACTGGCTGGGCACTATGAGCACCAGCACATGGAGATCACAGTCTGCCTAGCAGAAAATGTGAGGGAAACTGAGGAGAAGAATTAATGCAGCAGGGATGGAGGATCCTTTCAGGAATATGACTGGCAAGGATGCTTTCTTAGCATAACGTGGTATGCAGTAGGTTAGTGGCCAATAAAGGCAGACTCAGGGTTTAAAGAAATCTAGAAACCAGAGGGAATATGTCCCTTGTTAAAAAAACCCCACATTTTTTCAACCAGCCAACCGTGAGCATCACAGCTGTGGTTAGGAAGTTGCACAGGCAGGATATTTATGTCTCTGAAAGTGCAGTGAATAAAGACCTTTGAGCAGCATTCAGGGCTTATGCTGTACTAGAGCTTGTCGGGGATCACTCTGCCCTGAGGAATTTACAATGTGGTGACAGTCTTTCCTGCTCCCACTCTGAGAATGGGAGACAAAGTGATGTGCCCAATAGCGTATGGGGAACACTTTGAGGCTGAATTCCCATGTCTGAAACACCATCTAGGACCTAAACACTAAAAGCATCTCTCTTCACTCTTGAAATCTTAATAATAGTGTGGTCAGAGCCCTCAGAAGTGTGGTGGTGCTATAAATTAAACACAGTTAACTACTGTCTGGGTTGGAGAGGAACACAGCTGTCAGTCACACAAGAGCAAGCCGAGTAAATCTGTCACCAGGCGACAAGGGGAAGAAGAATCCTTTCAAGGAACTGTGATATTAGACCTTTTCCATCTCCCTGGGTGTCAGAAAGAGATTAGTTATGCAATTAAAGAAACAAAACCCCTCTTTCTTCCCCTTAAGCACACAAAGGTTGTAGCTCTGTAACACAATGCAGGGTCAGGGATGGATACGAGAACTGGCTCATTAGCAGGGCTGTCACTGAGCTCCATTATCTGTGCCTCCACTTTATGCCATGTGCACACACCAAAGTGACACCAGTCAACAGTAAATGTTCAGAGATGCTTCCCTCATCTCATTTTTGACAGGGATTCCTAAAGGGTTCCTGAAAGATTTGCTGTGGCCTGTGTCAGTCTGTGGCAATCCTTTATTTTTTTTTCTGGATCTATTGCCACTGTGGTGATACTTGGAAGACAATCAGGATTAAACTCAAAACACTTTAATTCTTCTCCTTGTATAGATTAGTGTCACCTATAAGCATTCAAGGTCACCTGTGATTCAGGACTACTGAGGTGGCAGGCTCTTCCACACAGGGGAATAAGATCATCTGCTCTGTCACACAAGGAGTACTGGGCACTTTCTCCTTAAAAATAATATATATATATTTGTAGCTTCTTCCAGTTCTTTATGATGTTTGTTTTGGTTTCTTTTCCCGCAGCTGATTGACCTCTGTTCTTGTGGAGAAAACAAGATAAACTACCATAACTTCCTTAAAGCCTTCCCCTTGTGATCTGCACCCAGGAGTTGAAGCACAAGACCAGCAATAAAATTCTTAGCTGAGTTGGCTTTAAGACACTGTACCTCAAAAAGGATGCTCTAGCCTTCACCTTTACCTCACTCCCTCTCTCCTTCCCCTCCTCACCAGAGCCAGCTCATTTCATCCTCACTTTAACTTTTTCTTTCCTTTCCTAACCTCTCCCTGCCCTTTAACTACCACCAACCTCAACCTCACAACTGCTGGATATTGAAATGATTCACAGGAGAAGAAACTTCAGAGAACAAAGCCAAGTTCTCCTGTTGATCTCCCAACTTTTTAATGCAGTACAGTAAGGCTTGCTAGAGGTAAAGCTCTCTAAAGCCTGGAGTGACAACCACTCTAGATATCTCTCACAGAGTTGAAAAGGGGCCTTTCACAGCAAAGACTGCCAGTTTAAATTGTTATTTGCCTCACAAGAAGAGCTAAGAGCCCTGCCATGGACCACAATAAACTCACACTTGCTAGTCTGAATGTAAGCAAGTCATGCATAGGTGCTATAAAAGTGTTAATAAAGCTGCTTTAAATACAAGTACCTCAATGTCTGGAATAACTAAGGACTAAAAACCCCACAAAAGGGAAAAAAACCCTACAAAACTACGATTCTGGGTTTACTTGGAGGGATGAGTTTAGCTCTCACATCGCTCTGGAGATAGCAGGGGTCTGTCTGTACACAAATCTGCCAACAGCAGCTTCACGTTATTTATCAGAAGGTTGTGAGAATGGTTTTAGGACTGAGATACTATCTAAACCCATCTTAATGCAACCTGTCATCTTAACCAGACAGGACCAATGAAAAGGGAAAACTAGCAGTTGGCATAGCAATAGAGAGTTATGACACTTGTGCTCCACTCCAGAGTCACATTGCTCATCTCTCCATGAAGGTAAAAGGTGGCAGGGACCTTCTCACCCCAAACGACACCTGCCAGGTATTGCCACTGAGCAGACATGAAAGGCAGCTACCGTACACACAGCAGAGAACAAAGCTCTTTGGAACAAAATGCTTATTTAAATCAGCTTTTGTGTTGTGGATTCCCACTTCCCCTCAGACAGCTGAGAGTCTCCACATGACAGCTCCCTCCTGCCTCTTCAGAAAGGTCACCGCTCTTTCTGGGCCCGTTTGTTCTGCTGCTCACCCTGACTGAGAATTGCTACAGCTCTTCTCAGGTCCACCTCGGATTTCAAAGCCTGGCTTGGCATTGCATGAGGTGCTTTGCTTTTGATCCTGACAAAGGATAACTTTTAAAGGCCATCTTTTAATCAGTTTTTTCCAGAGACCAAAAAACTTACAGATTAAATTAACTGGAACTGTAGAAAAGAAAATCAGAAACTGTTTTCTGCACATGCTACGAAACTGTAACCCAATATTCAGCCTGGGGCCAGCTGCTGAAAGTATACAATTCAGCTCACCCTCAAACATGCACTTAAACCACATCAGATAAATCATATCCTACAAATGCCCTTATCCTCCACTCCCAACGATGAAGGCAGCCCACAGATAACTCACTCAGAAGCAGCTGCCTATGCTGTGGACATGGGAAATGTGAGAAGATGAACCCCAGCTGCAGGGAATACGAGGACACAAGATGTTTCACCCAAAGGGAACAGACTAGTCTGGTATGGCAAGAGAGAGACAAGTAGAACCCCTTGCAGACTGCTTTGGAAACGCATACAGCTTAGCAGAGTGATAAAGCATCAGTGGAGAGCAGCAGTGGAAGAATCTATGCCTTTTATTTTATTTATTTATTTCAGAAAAATACTTTTGTTGAGTTTATCACAAAAGTCATATAACAACAAACAACAACAAACAAAATCCGTACAAAAATTGAAGTGTCAGGAAGAATGAAACAAACAGGTAAAATACCAGAGACTTTTACTTCCCCCTCCCAACCCCCAACCCCCTCCAAAATGAGGAAATTTGCACTAAAGCATAAATATGGAAGAACAGAAATTTTTTCTCGAGTTCCTTTGCTGAAGTTTGGTTCAAAGAGTTCAACATATTCAAAGAAAAACTACCTGCCTCTCTGCCTGGCTTTTCCACCAGCCCCACTGCCAGCAAAACCCCACGTGCAGCCCCAAGGCGAAGTAACATATTCCACACTTGTTTGAGTACAAAGTTTGCCAAACCATCTGTGACACCCTCACAAAATTTACCAGAAGGGCTGTAAATCAAACCCCACAATCTCCATCTACTGTTGATACAAGTTGGGCTCCATCTACCAAGACTTCACCTAAGGCAAGAGACTGAGGCTGATGTAAACCCCCAAGCGCTGCGGTAAAGGCAACGTATCTACAGGCTTCAAGAGTCACTTGGAGGCAAGGGGGAGGCATCCTAGAGGAGTTATTCTTCTCTCCAACCAGGAAGCCTACCAAAAATACATTTTAAAATGGTGAGTTAAGGGTAAGGGGACCTACAGGGAAACTGGAACTTGTCTTCTTTACTACAAACCCAAACATGATGAGTAAGAAGAACGAATCTTCAACAACAACAACAAAATAACACAACTGTAATGCCCCATAAGAGTCAATCAAAAATTAAATGTGAAATGCTACATCTGTTCTTCCTCCACCCCATTCTCCTCCCAAGCCCATTCCCCAACTATCTAAGACAAAAAGAAAAGAACTACCGCTGGTATTTCACAGCTCTTCTACACTGAGGGCAGGAAAACACTATGCTTCACACCAAAAAATCATAGACTACTCAATCCCCAACCTCCTTCGGTTGGATAATGGACACAGACTACAAAAGCAGTCTCAAGTCCACAGGAAGGGTGCAAGCAACAGCATTACACTAAAAGTAAAGACTTTCAGCTTTGCATAGTCTCTTAACACCTTCTGCATTGTGATGGACAAAACCTCCTGCTTGGGGTTGGATCTTTTTTTTTTGCAGAAGACACAGGGCTTGACAAGATGAGGCACCAGAAGAGCATCCACTCAAAGCAAGTGGACTCACGGCATCTTTGTAGGTAGAGCGGTCAAGGAAAGATTGACCACTAAGGGCTTGCAATGAAAATACTCCTTTTGGGAAAGAAAAAGCTCTTTGGGTTGAAGAGAAGGTTCGGTCTGCTCAGAAATGACATGGGACATGGAAGCAGTTACTGCAGCTTGCAGCCAAGGGATGGTGTTTGCACTAGAAGACAAAGACAGAAGCAGCCTGTGGCAGCCCCTCCAATGGAGGGGAGATTGCAGACCTCTGGGATGACAGCACGTATTGCCTTCCAGCAAAGGCTCAGCTCAAAAAAACCCAAAAAAACCCACCAAACAAACAAGAAAACAAAACAAACAAACAAACCCCCCCCCCCCGCCACATTTGGGCACAATAGAGAAAAACGTGGGATTTCTGAGGACTAAAGATAAGGGAGGGCAAAAAAAAAGCCCCATCATCTATAGGTTAAAAAAAAGAAATATTAAAAAAAGAACACATGGAAATGCTTCCAAAACAAACTGTCCCTTTTACTCGTAGCTCTATTAAAAAGAAAAACCAAAAAACCCACATAAATGCAGTGTATGTTGTACACACACTGTGAAGAGGGAGGATGTTCAGCTACTGGTGCAGCACACAGATCCAGCACACGAGAGACTACGCGGCAACGTAAGGCACTTGGGACCCGCAGCCTAATTAGCTACTTCATTACGAAGACAGAGGATTGTGCAAGTGGAAAAGCTGCCTGAAGCGAAGGAGGCAGGAGGAGAAATCATTCAGCAGCCAGTTTTTTTAGGAGACTGTATGTGTCACCTGTTAACAGAGTCAATATCTCAGCTGCTACGAGGAAGGACTGACTGAGGCTCTGGAGAGATGCCAGCCAGCAGTCGCTCCCGGAGGGCACGTGGCAGTGGATGGCTGGGGATGGGAAGAGGCAGGAGAAAGGAAAAACCTCTCACATTAATTAGACCTTTTCCACACCCTCCTTAACATAAAGCTCTTTTCTCCTCTCTCATCACATTGCACTGTAGGTACTATCACTGCCTCTGAGCAAAAATGGGTATTATCTACCCAGCAAGGGCTACGAGCAGCAATCGCAAGTACCACCAAGGGCTCTGCTCCAGAGTCTCCTTCCTCAGTTCCCCTGAAAAAGGGGGAATCCTTCTCCCAGAGTCCTGCTGACATCTCTTGTTTAGGACTTAGACGTGGTGGGGATGGAGGAACAAGTAGAATTTGACCAACTGTCCTCCTGTCCCTGCACATTTTCTCCCTCTGGTGCCCAGCATTAAGTTAAGCCTCTGGGCTTAACAAGGAGAAGAGACACCTATAGAAGGAGGAAAAAAAACCAAACCTGACCCAACTCAGAAGGGCAGAAAATCAACTGTCACCCACTCCCCAAAACACGAATGATGCGAAGGACTGCGCCAGCCTCCAGCTAGAATTGCACCCGGAGAGACACAAGAGTTCAGCTGCCCGAAGGGCTGAGCAAGAGGCACACCAAGGACCACGTACCTCCCTCACCTGCAAGGAAGGTGGACCTCAATCCTGGCTTGCCTATTGAAGAACACCTGAGCTCCCCACAAACCTGTGCCCCCTCTTCTCACCCAGCCAAGGGAACACATCACTCGCCTGCTCCTGCCACAGCGAAGGAGAATCAAAGCTACAGCCGGCTTCGCTGCACAAGAGGCACCAACAGCAAAGCCTGGCTAGAAAAACTGCCCCCCAGGAGAGCTGTGGGGTGAGAGGTGCCCATCTGCTGCACGTCAACCACATCTAGACCGGTGCAGGGCACCCCAAAGAAGTTCAGCGAGCTAGCAGTGACCCATGAAACCCTGGCCAGGAGATGCTGCTCCCCAGCAAAGAGGCAGAAAGGGACTGAACCGGTGGGATCTGGAGTTCCCATGAATCTCCCACCACCACCAGGTACAGGTGGCAGCGGGCAGGAGCAAGAGGGGAAAGTGGTCTGCAGCAATAGATGGCCTCTGAGGTAGATTTGAGACAACTCCATTTGCCAACAGCTACGCATCACAGGTCAGGCTTTTCCTAATATGCAAGCTGCTCCTTGCAGCCCCGGCTTCCTTCTCCTTCCCTGTCATCTCATTCACAGCTCAGAAAGGGATGAAGAGGTTATGGGTTTTTTTTGGAAGAAACCCTGCATTTGATAGCACCTTGGGTGGATACGAGCTCTGTATCCTTTGGAAAGAAAAGAGCAAAGCTGGTGGCTGCCGACAGCACGGCTGGACTGGTACGGTAGGGATGAGGAAGGCTAAGGCAACAGCATGAGGAGCACAGTCCCATTGATGCAAAAACCTTTGCAGTAGCCAGTTTGTCATCTGGACGTGGTCAAAAGCCATGAGAACACCAGGTCCATGAGGCACAAGCAAGTTGGCAAAGGGCCTGGGTTGATAAAGAGCCAGGCCTCAGAGTGGGGCAGGCCTCAAAGGTTTCACATGGACCCAAGGATGGTGCTGGCCCATGACAAGGCACTGTGAGCTGCAGAGCCCTGAGCCCAGTTCTCAGGGCTGGGAGCTCCAAAACAACCATGGGGCAGCTCACCTCCTGCAGCCAAGAGGGTAAGAGGGACCCAGCTGTCCCAGAAGAGCTGGGGCAAGCAAAGGCTAGGAGGTGGGTCCTATACAAGGAGGGAAACTCTCTCCCTTCTCTGCTGCCCAACTCTCCAAGAATAGCTGAAAACCAGGGGTCAGAAAAACCCCACTTAACCAGAAGTCCACCATGAGACAAGACATGGTTGAGGTTCCTCCCTCAGACCCTGGTCTCCATTTGCAACATCACCATCCTGTGGCACTTGCCAAGCAGTGGCCAGACGTGCCCCAGGAGAGGCAACCCTTGCCCAAGAGCATCCCCTGAGCCTCAGGGTCACAGACCCCCCAGGACATTCCCCCCAGGAGCCCGTTCCCATAACAGACACCATGGTGCCTTCAAGTTGCCATGGTCCTGACCCTGGGGCTCAGGGAAGCACCATGGAGAGAGGGGAGGAACATGCTGTAGAAGAAAAAAAGGATTGTTTGGAACCATCTACAATGCATTTGTAACAACAACCCAAAATAACCAAACACTAAAACAGAGAAGAAAACAAAATTGCACGTTGATTTACAATGAAAGAGAGGAAAGAAAAACCAAGAGGGTTGGAGAAAAGCTCCTACGAGGGGAAAGGAGCAGGGGAAAGGGACCTTTTTGGTTTTATTGCAAATGGTTCAAGACAGCAAGAAAGGAAGGAAGGAGAATGAGAGACACCTTGGGAAGATGACTGGTTTCCAAGCTGTTCAAGATGATGCTTGTGAGGATGGGGAGGAGGGGCTACTTCTTAGTCCTGGTATCTCACCCTCCTCCCCAGGAGACAAACCTTTGCTTCTAGGGAGATTTCAGCTTCTTGGTTCGTGGTGAGGTGCCGTTCTCTGCTTTCACCACTCCGTTTTCATGGTAACCTGGGGATGGAGAGAGAAAACTTTGTCCCTTGCACAGGCCAGAACCTGAACCCTCTTGAGACTGGTCCATAGACACAGAATCATAGAATGGTTTGGCTTGGAAGGGACCTTCAAGATCATCCAGTTCCAACCCCCCTGCCATCAGCAGGGACACCTTCCACTAGACCAGGTTGCTCAAAGCCTCATCCAACCTGGCCTTCAACACTTCCAGAGAGGGGGCATCCACAACTTCTCTGGGCAACCTAAACATGGGGAACCTCCCACCATGACATGGTGCTGCTGGGAACCCCCTGGGCTCAGCACAGAGCAGGAGACACCACCACAGCAGCCTGCCAAGGGGATGCTGAACCACAGGCCTGATGCCTCCCATGGTGCCACCTCACAACATGCCAGCCCTGGCACTCACCCGAGTCCCTCTTGAGTGGTTTGGTTTGCTGTTTGGCACCAGCAGCAGCTCGCTTCCGACTGCTCTGCTCGTTCCAGTATTCCCGCCAGCGCCGCAGCTGGAAGTGGATGAAGCGCCACATCACCGAGGCCTGGAAGAGGCACACCAACAGCAGCACACTCATTCTGGTAGGGGTGGAGAAGAAGCAGGCTGAGAACAGAGGAGCAAGGCCACCACCAGCCCAGCCTTCCACCCACACCATGGCTGGTGGCTGTGGTCCCCCTGGGTGGTTGCACCAAGTGCCGGAGGCAGGTGCCATCCCTCCAGCCACCATCTCTGCTTTCACAGAATTGCCCAGATTAGAAAAGACCTTTAAGATCATCAAGTCCAAAACCCAACACTGACAAGTCCCCTATGACTAACCCATGTCCCTCAGCACTATGTCTACACGAGTCTTCAATCCCTCCAGGGATGGGGACTCCACCACTGCCCTGGGCAACCCCTTCTAGTGCCTGATTTCTGCCATCTCCTGATCTCAGGGAACCTACTTCCCTTTCCCTCCTCACTATAAAGCTCTCAGGTGCTCAGGGCACTGTTGACCCTTAAGACTTTAGGCCAGGAATGGATGAATAGGATCATCCCAACCAGCACTGCCCAAACCACAATCTCCACATTCAAGGTAAGACGTCTCTACCTGCTCTGTACAAGTAAAAGATGAATGTGGTTGGAAGGGAGCTAAGAAAGTCCCCCAAATCTTCAGGCGTGCCCACAGTCCACAGCTCCAAAAACCTTGGGAATGACCAGGGACCTGTCCTAACAACTTCTGAACTGAACCTACAGCTGCTGGATGGGTGAGAAAGGCTCCCAATCTTGACAGACAGACTGTAAGACATGAGGAACCTGTGCCAACCCTTGCTTCCCACATCAACAGGTAGCAAAACACATCCAGGCAGAAGGCAAAATGCCTTTTCATTGACCACATCCCCCATTTCATTGACCCCACATTGACCCATAAGTGCAGTTATGGGTGCAGAAAGGAAAGCCTGCAAGTCTTTCTCTTATGCTTTATAACTTCACTCGGTCAACAACTTATTTGCTGGCTTCTCCCCCCTCCATCGTAGCTCCACAGCCTTTAAGTCCTCCTCACTCCCTCCACACCCTCCCAGCATGGTAGGACCTTCCTTAAAGGGAACCTGAATCAGATCCCCACTGGCATTTCCAACTCAGCCAAAACTATTCTGGGATAACACAACCAAGGAACATACAGGAGAGGTTTCCACAATTCAGTCTTCATGTGAAAGGATGCATTAAAAAAAGGTGGTAGGTATGGTAGGGGATATTCCTACCTGAAGAGGATATTGTTGAAGAGAAAGCTGAAGAAGTTCCCTCTCTCAGGGTCAATGGCCTGGTTTTCCACCCGTGGCAGCCCAAAGCCGATGACCAGGATGTATAAGGTGAGAGTGAAGAGCCTGGTGACCACGAACACGACAGCCCAGACGTTAAACCTGCAGGAAGGCAAGCAGAGGTGTCAGTGGGAGCAGCCTCCAGCGCTGAGCTGGAAGGTGAGAGCAAGCCCCTCATCGTGCTGACAGCTCTCCTGGGCACTGGAGGTTATGGAAGCCGTGGTCAGCTCGCCTGCTTACAGCTTCTCGTTGTTCTCATCCGTGAAGTAGACCAGCCGGGCCATGTGGAAGAAGAATTCAGCTAAGTATTGCAACAGCAAGAGGATCAGCCCCAAGCGGGTTAAGCTACAAGGGAAGAGAAGAAAAAAACCCATCACTGGATTGGTCAACCTCAGTCCTTCATATCCAGCAACAGCATCTCCCCGGCCATCCCTGAGCTGCAGCCAGCACCAGCCCAAAGCTGGACCTCTCTGCAGCAGCGGTGGTAGGATTGTGATGGTGGAATCCCTGTCCTCAAAACATCAAAGCAGAGCTGTGATGGGTCCAATACAAAGCCCTGACTGCTGGCACTGCTGCTCTGAGCAGACCCTCAGAGGAAGAATCATAGAATCACAGAATGGTTTGGGTTGGAGGGACCTTAAAGATCATCCAGTTCCAACCCCCCTGCCAGCAGCAGGGACACCTTCCACTAGACCAGGTTGCTCAAAGCCTCATCCAGCCAAGAAAATCAACAGCCCAAGAATGGGCTTGTTTAGCTCAGAGAAGAGAATCACAGAATTGCCTTGATTGGAAAAGACCTTTAAGATCACCAAGTCCAGCCATTAACCTCACTGACAAGTCCTCAACTAAACCATGTTCCTAAGCAAAGAAGAAAGTGGTGCTGGAGAGACTTCATTGCAGCCTTCCAGTACTTGAAGGGAACTTCTAAACAGGAGGAAGAGTGGCTTTTTCATGGCCAGACAGTGATAGGACAAGAGGGAATGGTTTTAAACTAAGAGAGGGGAGATTTAGGTTGGATATTAGGAGGAAATTTTTCACCCAGAGGGTAGTCAGACACTGGAACAGGTTGCCCAGAGAAGTTCTGGATGCTCCTCCCTGGAAGTGTTCAAGGCCAGGTCGGATGGGGCTTTGAGCAACCTGGTCTAGTGGAAGGTGTCCCTGCTGATGGTAGGGGGGTTGGAACTGGATGACCTTTAAGGTCCCTTCCAACCCAAACCAGTCTGTGATGTGAGCTTGCCTGTCCATGCCATGCTGGGAGAGCACCCCAGGGTGCTTCCCACACCCAGGGGAGGTGCACCCATCAGCCTGCATTTTGGGTCCCTGGTTAACATTTGCTTTGCAACTCCCTGTGAACAGAGACCACCTGTGCACTCACCTCACATCGCTCAACTCCTTCAAAACCAGCTCGGTGGGACTGTGATGTTTGACCAATGGCCCAAAGGCAGGAGGTCACCTTCAATACCATCTGCTTTTTAAACACTCAACTCTATTCCCTGTAAGCCCCCTGAGGTTTCCTGGGTGACTCACACTACAAAAGGACCTGCTCAGCCCCATCGTGGCATGGGATGGGATGGGATGCCGAGGCAGCCAACTCACTTGAGGAGGTAGGCGCCGGCGATGTGCACCAGGTAGAGCGCGATGCACCGCAGCTGGCGAGGGATCTCCTCCTGGCAGAGGCAGAAAGTCATGTTAACCACTCACCCTTCTTCACCCACCCCCTCCCAGAGCTTGCCTTCCACAAAGCCAGTGGGCAAACCACCTCAAGGATCCCCAGGGCACATGGGAGCACCCACCCAGCTCTCACCTTACGCACTTTTTGGAAATAGAGCTCCGGCAGGGCGTGCAGCCAGTATGCCAGCTGGCACAGGTAGAAGAACTTCACCTGGAACCTGAAATACAGGGATGAGCTGTGTGAGCCAGCCCAGGGCATAGCATGACCCCAAGGACCCCAGGCATCAGGGAAACTGCCCAGCTGCAGAGCACCCCGCAATCCCTCCACTGCTTTGAAGCCATGGGACTTAAGAGGCATCATTTCTGGGCTGAAATTTTATCTGTTAAGCAGAGATAGTCACACCTGGAGTTTATCCAGATGCTTGTGCTATGGTCTCCAGGCTCTCAGCAAACCTCACTTTTGCAAGAAAACCAAAGGAGGATTATCTCCCACCTTGTTTCTACTATGAAAAATGAACAGCAAAGTGACTTGCCCAAGGTGATGCAGACAGAAAGCCACCAGGATGAGTGACCAAACCCTCAGGACCTTCCTCATAGAGGAAACCCTCTGGGAACACCCTCCCCAGGGCCAGGAATGAGATGTCCACCATCCCCTGGGATCTCACTGCGAGGCCCTTGCAGCAGGGTACATGCAAAGGGCACTGCACTGTCAGCACCCAGCTCCCAGCCACAGGGAAAACCGTAGAGAGGAAGGAAGTGGTCAACTTGAGAACAAAATGCCCTTGCGAGTGCTTACGGAAGATAAACATGCGGGTAGTTTTCCCACAAACTCCGAGGGTTTGATATGTATCCTTCCTGAAAAAGAGAGAAGATGCAAGCCTTCAGCAAAAGAAACAGGCAGAGCATGGTGACAACGGGGCAGGGTAATGGTACAGCAAAGCTAGGAACTGGGGATGACACCTGAGTCCTTCCAGCCTGCACTAAAATCCCTGTCCCTCACACAAGCCAGGACTGAGCTCTCCAAAGCTCAGCCACATTCATGGGTCTCTAGCACACCACTGAAGTTCCATGAGGCTGTTGTGTTTGGGGGTTGAAAGCTGCTTGCTCAGTTGCACAGAGAGCCCCAAGTTCAGAACAGGATGTTTTGGGGTTCAAGCAATGCAAGAGGGATGCTCTGGAGTTGTGGGGGTGAGGTGCCAGTAGCACGGCTACAAGGTCTGAGGGTGCTTCTTCCCCACCAGCATTTCCAACTCAAGTATCACTTTTGAAGAAAAAGGGGAACAGAAAACACCTGGCACAGGTAGAAAAACTTCTGTTTTATTACAAAAATAATTTACTATGCATTGCAGAGTTTAATTTTCCACCTGCCTGCATTCCCCCACCTGCCTGCATTCCCCTACAGCCTCTTGCCTTATGCCTGCAGGGCAGATTACAGGATGGAGCTCCTTTCTAGTTCCACACTTGCACAGCTCCTTCCACAGAGGTGCTGCACTGGGCTTTCAAAAAGAGATGTTGGCACAGAAAACTCATTCTGCCCAGGACCTACGTGTCACCATTGCCTCAGGACTCCCTGAGCAGTGGAGAGGGGACCTGCCCCCGAGCATCCATCCCCAGAGACCCCAACAGCCACCAATAGCAAAGCATTGGCATCACTTCACATGCCAAAATAGTCAGCTCTCTCCAGCCATGCCTGTTCTTCCCTTCTGCTTCCTCCTCAAAATGAAATGTTTTCACTCCAATTTTTTCTCTCAGCAGTTTTGGGTTGAAACATCCTCAATGCAACCCAAGGCACAGTGTGGTTTCTCTGCTCTCAGCAATTCCCTCACTGCCAGATTGCCAAGAGAGGGACCACAAAGATCTGCCCAATAGCCCCATAACCCTGCAAAGAACATCCAAAAACCCCCAAGGCACTGAACACAAACAAGGAGGAAAACAAGAGGCTGAGAAAGATGGCAGGTTGTGGAGCTGTGGATGGAGATGATGGGGCCAGGGAGGATTTCTGGTGTCCAGCTCCAAAAATATTTCACAGCCCATTTACTTGTGCTTTGCATGAAGCAGGAGAAGGATCTCCCCAAACTGCCCTTAATCAGTGGCTGGAAAGACCCACCACACTTGGAACACAAATGGCTGAAACGTGCCTGTCTTGGCCCAGGGGTGGCTGGAGATTCTCTGCTGCCATCGGGATTTTGTGCTTCAGAAACCACAAATCCCACCCAGGAAACCCAAAGCCTGGCCAGCCCCGTGTCTTACCGTCACCACGACGTACAAGCACCAAATCACAGAGGTGAGATGGAAGGCAACCAACTGTCCTGACTCATTGAACTTGCTGTGTTTGACCTTGGAGAGATGGAGACGCCTGTTGATTTTCTGGGAAAGAGCAGAGGGAGAGAAAAGGAACAAGAAAACATGAGCCACCGAGTCAACAACTCCCTCTCCTCCTCTTCCTCTTCCCCATCCCAAGCAGCCCCCAGAGATGAAGGCTCACTCATCAGCACCTCAACCCCCAAATGACTCTCAGAACAGCATTTAACTGCAGCAGAACCACATCCCACCATGGTACTTGAGATATTTTGGTGCCTCAAGACACCAAATGGCACTCACATCCAGGGCATACTCCTGCACCACCGCATGCAGGATGATGGCGATGAAGATGTAGAAGAGGATAGTGACCAGATCCTTCAGCCCATAGTGATATTGGACCAGCTCCCCATCTGCAAAGAAACCAAAGAGCGGGTCAAATCTCCATGATCCAAACAATTTCCAGGTAAGGGACAAGTGGGAGGGGGCTATTCCCAACACACAGCTTGGATGGGGCCACCAGAGAGGTGGAGGCAGAGAGAGATCATGACTATTCCAGCAGCTGCAGGGCTGGAAAGAAGGGTTCTAGCTGAGGGTGGATGATGGTTTCCTCTCTAACAGTTACACACTTCAAGGAAGAAGACATTCAGGATGCTTCAAGCTTCCCCTGCCAGAGGTGAGAAGCTGAGGACAGCCTGGCTGTGGAGATGGGAATTTATCAGCCTGGAGGGATGAAGACATGGAGGCAGCACTGAAGCAGGTGATGGGATCAGGGACACCCCACTGGGAGCATTAGGGTTCGGGATGGGATTTCCACCCCCTCAGTTATCATCTAACTCCCAGTCTCTCCCACTCAGCCCTGAAATCTGCTGGAACAGAATTCAGCTGCCTAAATACAGATGCCTTGTGCTATTAAGGGATCTGAGACAGTGGCATGGGGCTGGCGGATGAGAAATAGGACCCATGGGAGGTCCTGCTCTTCTGGAGCAAACCAGCAGCACCCAAAATACTCCAGACATCTGCATTTAGGCAACTATTTGCAGCTTATGGGGATGAAGGAGAGTTGGGAAAGCTGCTGTCCTCATGGTACCCTGCAGAAAGCACGGTGATGTGAAGCTCAGCCCACCAGCTGCTGCTCTCCCTGACTCTGATCCTGTCCATCCTCTCCTAATATCAATGCTGAGAAGCAACTTGTCTATCACCAGCCCTGTTTACCCTCGAATAAAGCTTCATCCAGTTTTCTGAGATTTGAGGTACATGAGGACTTATGACAACATAAGGGTGTGAAAACACTTGGTCCTCAGGAGCCTCCTGGCTGGGTGCTGTGGAAACCCAGAGGAAAAAACGTTGCCTGTATCACAGAGCTCATAACCCCAGAGTAAGATAAAAGAATTACAAAGCTAAAGAAAATAACATCATGTGCACGTGTGCGACTGCTCTGCCTCCTCTCCTCTCTCCAGGGCATTTCAGAAGCTGCTCTAGCAGGAGCTGTGCGTGAGCTGAGCACAGGAGATGAGATCTGCTGGCTGACAGGCAACGGCATCCTTGTTGCGAGGGATGTGAAACAGCCTTGGAAAAAAATCAGGTGAGCAAAAACCCTTCCTCTGAGCAAGCTCACGGCACCAAGGTCTCTCTCCTCACAGCCCCAGCTGGCTCATGACCTATATTGATACCCCAATACCTGGTCCTGGTGAGATGGTTACAGAATCACAGAGTTGTAGTGGTTGGAAAAGACCATGGTTAGACCATTGAGTCCAACCATGAACCTAATGCTGCCAATTCCACCTCTAAACCATGTCCCAAAGCACCTCATCTATCTGTCTTTTAAATACCACCAGGGAAGGTAACTCCACCACCTCCCTGGAAGGAGGTACCCCCAAGATTTCTAGCAGCAGAGAAGAATAAATCACTTAGCACAAAGGCAGGGGAAGCTGTCTGGAGTGTGGCACAGGGGAGCACAGACCACAATTTCATCTGGAAGATTTCTTGGACTTGATGATCTTGGAGGTCTTTTCCAACCCAATCTATTCTATGCTTCTATGCTTCTATTCTATGCTTCAACCACGACATTTAAAGATTTTAAGGGAAGACCTTTTACCTTCCACATCTCTGCCTCATCCTAGTTTCATTAATCCCATCAACCCTGCTTCTCCCTGGCATGATTACTCAAACACTTCTAATTAACTGCAGCTTTCTGCCACCAAGCCAGGCTCTGTGCCCTGGCTGTTTGGCCCATCCTGAGCTCAGGGTTTTACCCAAACCACCTCCTGCTTCCTCCACACCAGAGCCCAGATCCCTGCCAGCCTTGGAGGAGCTCTCAGCTAAGAAAGGTAGCAACTAGCAGCCAAAATACAAACAGGGATGGAGCCTCCAGCTGCCTCCTGGGGCAGGTCCTCTGCTCCATTTGGCTTCTTGAATTAACTCTTCACATGCATCAGGACCATAAGCTGCCTGGAGCAGGGGTGCTGTGCAGCATGTGCATCTCTGCACCCTCACCTTGTGCCATCCTCAAGAACTAAAGCAAGATGGGAATCACCTGCGTAGCCCTCACTGCTTAGCAAAGAGCTAAATCCCTCCTCCTGCTCCTAGGTAGGGCACAGAGCTACTCTGGGCATGCAATCAGGCAATTTGATCTTGTCTGACCAGGTGTGGAGGAGAATCCTCACCCTGCAAAATGCACTGAGTGGCCTGACCATAGCAGAAACAGGAGAGGAATCCCTAAAAGCCCCTGCAAAGCATTTCTTTCCAACCCCAGCAGCACAAGGACTGGCAGACATGATCAGTGTGCTCTGAGCCTCTCAAACTCTGCTTTTTCCCCCACATATCTTATTTTTAAAGTCTCATTTAGTACCAAAGAAGGTCCTGAGCAGTGTGTATCAGTAGAGGGTGAGCCCAGGTCAGCTGGCAGTGAGGGTCTGGGGTAGCCCATGACTTGACCCTCCCCTTGGAGTACCCACAGCAGCAGCATCTCTTACCTGCTGTAGGCACGCTAACGTTATATTGAGGTAAGATAAACAGGAAGGCAGTCTTGGCTGTAACCTGTCAAAAACACACAGAAGGGACAAAAAAAAGCAAATCAGTTGTTGAATCCATTGCTCTGCCACCATTTAATCACCTTCCTTACTAAAATGGGAAAAGCAAATCGTGCAGGCATTGGTTTCACTCACAAAAGTACCTTCCAGCAAGGGGATTGCTAGGGTAGAGGTTTGCAAAGAGGGACTTGGGAAGAAGAAAGGGATTTATAAAAGAGGGAGAAACTGAGAAAAGCAAGGCAGCTGTAAAAGCCATCAGCCACCCTGATGGGGGAAGCTCCTCGCTTCCCCTCAAGGACAAGCATCCCTCCAGTATCATGGACCATTGTCACAAGTGACCTGGTGCTTGGAGGACACGGGGAGCCCGACCCAGCAGGCTATTTGTGTTAATTAAAACCATCCTCATTCCCATCCGCTCCAGGCAGCCACACCAGGAGCCCAGCCTGGGCAGGGATGGCAGCGCCCCAGCAAGCTGAGAGGCTGCAAAGCCCCACAGGCTGTGCATTGATTTAGCCCCTGAAACTCTGCAGAGGCTCCTCTAGTAACAGCACCCATGGGACTGGTGAGGCTGGATCCCTTTAGAGACCGTGCAGGTGCTCACAAGTGTCCCATGGGGCAGAGAAAAAGCAGCTCTGGCAGAAGAGCTGAACCTTGCACTGGCCACACACAAAAATCATAGAATGACAGAATGGTTTGGGTTGGAAGGGACATTAAAGCTCATCCAGTCCCAACCCCCCTGCCATCAGCAGGGACACCTTCCACTAGACCAGGTTGCTCAAAGCCTCATCCAACCTGGCCTTCAACACTTCCAGGGAGGAGCATCCACAACTTCCTTGGGCAACCTGTTCCAGTGTCTGACCACCCTCACAGTGAAGAACTTCTTCCTAATATCTCATCTAAACCTCCCCTCTTTCAGCTTAAACCCATTTCCCCTTGTTTTGTCATTAACTGCCCTTATGAAAAGTCCTTCCCCAGCTTTCTTGCAGCCCCTTCAGGTACTGGGAGGCCGCTAGAAGGTCTCCCCAGAGCCTTCTCTTCTCCAGGCTGAACAGCCCCAACTCTCTCAGCCTGTCTTCATAGGAGAGGTGCTCCAGCCCTCGCATCATCCTCGTGGCCTCCTCTGGACTTGTTCTAGCTGCTCCACGTCTCTCTTGGTTTTTTTTTCCAAAAATGGAAAAAAACAACAACAACAAAAAAAGCCTGGGATGAGACATCAGCCCCCTGCAAACCAGGGCTGTGCTGCTCGATCTTCATTTATTGTTTTTAATTCAAGGGAATGATCCTCCTCAGCCCTCAGCAGTGGAGCAGGAAGCTTTGCAGGGACAGGACAGAACAACCCATCCCAGTGCATCTGCAGGATGCCCCAAAGCAGCATCTCTGAG
>NW_010337845.1:5541-9593 GCF_000700745.2 Antrostomus carolinensis | reverse complement strand
CTGGCACCCTCACAGGAAAGAAGTTTTTCCTCATGTTTAAGTGGAACCTCCTGTGTTCCAGCTTGTGCCTGTTGCCCCTTGTCCTGTCGCTGCCACCCCTGAAGAGTCTGGCCCCATCCTCTTGACACCCACCCTTTAGATATTTATAGACATTGATCAGATCCCCTCTCAGGCTGCTCTTCTCCAGGCTGAACAGTCCCAGCTCTCTCAGCCTCTCCTCCCAAGAAAGATGCTCCAGCCCCTTAATCATCAACACACCCATGAGCTGGGGCCACAGCAAAATCCGATGCTCAGACATCCAACACCAAACACACCTTCATCCCACCCAACCCCACACTGGCAGCACATCACCAGAGATTGTTTTTTTACCTTTCTGATGGCTCCCCAGCCACTCCTCCAACAAACCAGCCTCACAAGCACCCAGCCTCATACACACCCAACCCCAAAACATCCCGTGTCTGTTGAACACCGACGGAGATGAGCTGCATTTCATACATGCAGCTACAACTGCTGCAGAGCTGCAGGCTATTAAAACCTCAGCTGAAAATCTTGCTTCACATCTTGTAGGATGTAGCTGCAGGGGGGACACAGGGGCTTTGCCAAGTGTTCTTGTCCCACCCCCACAAACATTGAGCAACCAGCCAGCAGCTCCACTCCGCTGGTGCAGGCAGCGCTGCCCATAGCCCCGGCTGGGGGATAGCAAACTCCACAGCATCTTTTCATGATTTTAGGGGGTTATTATTATTATTTTCCACTTAAAAAAAGAAAACCCACATGTTGTGCTCTGCTTGTGGAGGAGTAGATGTGAGGAACACTCTGCCAAGGGAGAGGGAGACCACGGGCAGAGTTTGTGGGGTGGTAATGGAAAAAGCGCATCGCCTGTCTTCACGAGACAGTTCTGGCTCTTGGAAACCTTGCTGGCTAGGAAAGCAAAGTTGTTTCATCCCAGAGTGGTAACAGCACAACTGGGACCTGGACTTTCCATCCAAAGCTCACCACAAGCTGGTGCAGGGCATGAAACAAAGGCATGAACCCAGCGGTGGCTGTGATGCTGCAGGGACAAGAGGCTGTGTCACGGATGTGTTGAAGGCAGCAGGGACTGAAGGTTTTACATCCTACCCCAGTACCTGGCTGATATCCAGAGGTGTCAACAGCTGGAATCAAGGCATCAAGAAGAGGACCATAAACCAGAGTTGTGAGTCCGAGAAAATTACCCCAGAGGATCTCTGGGGTGGGGACCAATGCCCACGTGGTTCTCAGCCCCAACACAGTTTGTAAGGACTCTCCTAATCTTCTTTTCTAGAGGGCCTGATAAGAAGGTTTCCTCCATCCACTCCAGGATCAAGCAATGCTTTGTCCCATCTCCACACCTGCCTTTGCTTCCCACAGGTCAGAGAACCATCAGCAGCTTCAGGGGCCACCTCTGCACTCCTTCACCCCTCCACCTTCCACCACAGAGGTTGTTTTCTAAAGCCTATGTAAAATGTTTTCCAGTCTAAGATAAATGTAACCTCCTGGACGTAGGCAGGCTCCTGATTTCCAAAGACAAACTGCCTCTCTTCTCTGTTTGATGGATGGGAAAGCCCAGGCAGACACCTGCAGCCACTCACTAAGGGCCACAGCAGTAGCTCCAGGGGCCAAATGCGAACCTCTGGACATCTCACAGATCCTATGTGGAGGGAAGATGTCCTCTCAAAGGTGCTTCTTTCTCCTGCAACCAGTTGGGAGGTTGCCAAGGAAGTTGTAGATGCCCCCTCCCTGGAAGTGTTTAAGGCCAGGCTGGACGAGGCTTTGAGCAACCTGGTCTAGTGGAAGGTGTCCCTGCTGCTGGCAGGGGGGTTGGAACTGGATGATCTTTAAGGTCCCTTCCAACCCAAACCAGTCTATGATTCTATGGGAAGTGTTCACACTGAGCATGGAAACGCCTGAACACGTGCAGGATTTCACCCTTCATCCTGGCACAGTTCCTGCTCATGCTCCCCCGTGGGCACCAACAAGACTTTAAGGGCCAAGGCAGCATTTTCAAAGGTGGGTCCTTGGGTTCTCCAAGGGCTCCAAAGAGTAGTTGCATCTCATTTGGTAAGCGCCTGCACCTCCATGCTTTCCTTGCTGCAACTGCACAAGAAATCCAGAACGATGCATTTATTGTCTGGCTCAGCTCTGTCCTCTGAGATTCACCACCCACCAGGCCACCAGTGTCCCAGTCATGCCACACACCCATGGCCAGGTCACTTCCACCTCCCTGCTACCACCATGAGGACATGTCAGTGCCAATAAGGCAGAGTCATGGTTTCCAGCAGCCAAGACAGATGGAGAACAAAATGAATAAGACAAACAGGACACTGGTGACATCCCTCCATCCTTGAAGGTGAAGGACACCCTGCACGTCCACAGAGGGACCTGTGGCTTTCTGTCATTTCTCACAACACACAATCCCAGAATTACCTAGACTGGAAAAGATCTTTAAGCTCATTGAGTCCAATCATGAGCCCAACACTGACAAGTCCCCGACTAACCCATGTCCCTCAGCACTATGTCTACACGACTCTTCAATCCCTCCAGGGATGGGGACTCCACCACTGCCCTGGCCAACCCCTTCCAATGCCTCAGAACCCTTTCAGCAAAGAAATTCTTCCTCACATCCAATCTCAACTGCCCTGGCCACAACTTGAGGCCATTTCCTCTTGTCCTGTCACTTGGTCCTTGGTTGAACAGTTGGTTGAATAGACCAACAAGCTCCTTTCCAGCAGGCATGGAAGGACAAGTGACTTGACCAAGGTCATAGCTGAGCTCCATCAAGTGAGCATCAGGCTCCAAAATCCCACACTGTAGCCATAACCCCCAGAACATCCCCTCCACCAAGTCAACTGGGAGGACCCATGGTGCACCCACTGCTACACAGCCCTGCAGAGCATTGACAGACAGAACCACCACCGAGCAGCTCCAGCCTCCTGGAAAACAGGGAACAAACAAACCATGACCTCCAGCAATGCCACCTCCAGCTCCCCTGCCAGGCAGAAACCAGATTTCCTTGGCTCGGGAAGGAGCGATGAGCTCTGGGGATGGCAAAGCTTCAGAGTTGACATCGAGCACTTCACAGGCAGCCAGAGAAAGGGGAAGTTTGTAAGGGGAAGAGCAATGTGAGGATTATTCAGAGGCACAAGACATTGCCTGGCTGTTTGCTCTGAAACAAGATGCTGGTACGGGACAGGAAGCTCCAGGCACGCTCCTGCCTTGCAGGACAGTGAGCAGAGCCAGAGCTGCTGCAAAACTGATGGAGAATTGGGGCAGAATTGGGTTTTTTCATTTATTATTGTATTTTTTTGGTTATGCTGTAAGGCCACCTCCTCAACCTGCTTCTTTGGTTTTCCCCTCTTATCTACATCCTCTTCTCAAGGCACACAGAAGTCCTAAAGAGCATCACCATGACTCAAGTAGGGATTTTTATAATGTGGGAGAGGGATCTGCCTGCATGGGACGAGCCCAGTGGGGACCATATGCTCTGTGAGGGTGACAGAGCACTGGAATAAGCTGCCCAGAGAGGTTGTGGAGTCTCCATCTCTGGAGATGTTCCAAACCCACCTGGATGCTTTCCTGTGCAACCTGGTGTAGGGATAAATCCCACCTGGCCCCCATCCTCTGCAACCTGCTGTAGGGAACCTGCTTTGGCCAGGGGGGTTGGACTGGATGATCCCCTGAGGTCCCTTCCAACCCCCACCGTTCTGTGATTCTGTGACCATATATATAAGGCTGTATATTTCTCGTTCACCCCTTGCCCTGCATTAAGAGGACCTCTATGCGACCCACCACTGCCCAAGGGGGTGAGGGAGATGCTCCTCATCCTGCTTTGCATGAGGGATGTGCCTGAACCAGTTAAATTTGGGAATCACAGAATGTCAGGGATTGGAAGGGACCTTGAAAGATCATCTAGTTCAATCCCCCTGCCGGAGCAGGAACCTAAATGAGATCACACAGGAAGGTGTCCAGGCAGATTTTGAATGTCTCCAGAGAAGGAGACTCCACACCCTCCCTGGGCACCCTGTACCAGGACA
>NW_010337845.1:0-5314 GCF_000700745.2 Antrostomus carolinensis | reverse complement strand
CCTTCATCATCTTCGTGGCTCTGTGCTGGACTCTCTCAAGCAGTTGTGCTGAGGGGCTGTCTACAACCACACAGAGGAAACAGCATCTTCAGCAGCGAGAAGGTTTCTGGTAGTTAATGACACTAACTTGAGGACCAAAGGGCAGCCAGGTGGTGAAGAAACAAAACTTAACATGTCCATCAAGACCACAGTTTCCTGCAATGCTCAGAGCAGCCAGGACAGGGCTCAGGCTGTTTCTCACAGAGCAATACAGCCAGAAATCAAACCAGCACATCCACCTCACAACCCTCGATGGATAAAGCCAAACAATCCCAGCATTTACTACTATGCATTTACTACACATCTACTATCCACCACTACACATCTACTCCTTGATAACACAGTGATTGGAAAAATTCACCCTGCCTCACACAGAGCAGCAAAGCTCCTCAAACCCTTTTTAGAAGATGCTGGTTTTTCCCTGCCACAAAACGCTGTAAGAGTCCAAACCAACATCCCAATTCCACTTTTCCAGGCACGCAAGTGGCTTTCAATAAATGTGTCTGAGCACACACACACATCCAGGCAGCTTAGCACCTCTCCCAAAATCGACCTGCTCTGACTCTCAAGCCCTAAGATTTTCAGGAACAAGGGATAATATCTGAGCATCCTTCACAGGGAGTTACCAGTTCACTTTACAAAAGCCGGTTCCCTTCCCTGAAGTCTCAGCCTGGTGGGATTTGTAGGGTCTGTGCTGTCTTCACCACAGCCAAAACCCCCCAGACATGCAGCCATCCCTGTGGTCCTGCTTGGGTTAAAACAGTTTTGGAGGAAGGAAGCAGCTCCAAACCTCTGGTGGGGGAGTTTCTGCAGTCTGAGCAGGGAAAATATTTCCAGGGCTTGAAAAACAACTCAAACTAATTAAAGATAAAATGCTGTCTGAAGGCTTTTCTCACAACATAAGAGATTTTTTTTCTTCCCTTACCAGACAGAGTGTTTATTGAAAGAAAAACTTGTTGATCCAAGGTATGGATTGACACAGGCTCTATATGTAAACTAAAGACCAAACTTTGGACCAAAGCCTTTCAAAGTAAACAGCCAGCTTCGACAAAAAAACCCCTCCCCGAGGGCAGCACAGCCCCTCTGCTCCCACAGACACGCTCGTCCCCCAACACGACACGATTCTCATTGCCTCATGCTCCCTCCTGTTTCTTCCCTTTTTAAAAAACACACCTAAATTCTGCTTTTTTTCTCCCCCCCCCTTTCCCCTCCTCACTCTCCCACAACTATTCAGCCTTTAAGCCACCCTCATGCCTCAGTTTCCACATCTGGCAAAGACCAAGGGAGGTAGAAACACAGTTTGTTTTCCCTCGTTAACGACGGGAAGGCCTTAATTTTTGCAGAGTACTACGAAGGGGAGCGGGGAGGGGAAAAAGTATATTTAGCAGGAAGCCTGGAAATAGCAGCTCATTCGTCAGCCGCCTTCGTTTGACAATGTCACAACCCGGTGTTTGGGAGACCGTGACTCACTGCCGTGGCTCTGCACATGGGGGAAAGCCCAGCAAGAGCACGACATCTCTTCTAATATGATGGTTTATCACTTTATTACCATCACACCATGCAGAAGCATCAGGATTTGTCCTCTGCTTTATCCCTGAGTTTGTGGCAGCCAGTTCTGGGCATAAAGTTTCAGCCTCAGTTTCTCCATCTGACAGAAATTGTGACAGCAGCTCCTGTCTAAAATAGAAACCACCTCAAAACCAGCGAGATGTCCCCCAGACTCAACCCACACAGAGGCTGATTGATCTGACACTGCACACAAGGAACCATCCCAGATGGGACACAGGTCACCAAGCAGCTGCAGGTTAAACCCAGCCTGGCCTTGGCTTCATTTTTCTGCAAAGCAGGGTAGAAAAAGATATGCAAAGTGATTTCTGTGCGAGGATGGAGAGCACCTGTTTCACGTTTCTATACAGAGTCACTTAAAATGGTTTTTGACCAAAAAAAGGGGAAGATTTTTCTTTCCAGGCTTCAGCTCTCTCGTGGATGGAGCAGCCACACACACATGCAGATGTGCACCAGGTGTTTTCACACCCTGAAGGCAGAAATCCCAGCAGTGCCCAGCTCAGGACAACTCTTTTTGTAGGAATCTTCTCCAAGCCCTGGGCTTTAGAGAATCACAGAATGGTGGGAGTTGGAAGGGATGTCTGAAGATCATCTAGTTCAACCTCCCTGCCAAAGCAGGATCACCCAGAGCAGATCACACAGGAACATGTTGTTTAGAGCTCCCCCAGATAGGGAGACTCCACAGCCTCTCTGGGCAGCCTGTCCCAGGGCTCTGGCACCCTCGGGTAAAGCAGTATTTCCTTAGGTGTAGGATGAATCCCCTGTTTTCCAGTTTGTGACCATTGCCCCTTGTCCTATCACTGGACACCACTGGACACCTTCCCTCCCTGAGCAATGCCACCATCATCTTAAACATGCACACAACAATCGAATAATCACAGAATCATCAATTCCAACCATAAACCCAGCACTACCAATTCCACCTCTAAACCAGGTCCCTGAGCACCCTGTCTGCCCGGCTTTTAAATCCTACCAGGGAAGGTGACTCCACCACCTCCCTGGGCAGCCTGTTCCAATGCTTGACAACCCTTTCAGTGAAGAAAGTTTTCCTCATATCCAATCTCAACCTCCCCTGGTGCAACTTGAGGCCATTTTCCCTTGTTCTATCACTTGTTACCTCGAAGAAGAGACCCACCCCCACCTCTCTCCACCCTCCTCCAAGGGACTTGGACAGAGCCACAAGGTCTCCCCTCAGCCTCCTTTTCTCCAGGCTCAACAACCCCAGTTCCCTCAGCCGGGAACTCAGCACACTTGTTCTCCAGACCCTTCCCCAGTTTCACTGCCCTTCTTTAGGCAACACATCAAGTCCAACACACCCACAACACCAGCGAGCAGCTTCGTGCCCCGCAAATCACCAGCAAGCAGCTTTGTGCCCCCCAAATCCCCTCCCTGGAGCTGGGACAGTGCTAGCAGAACAACTGGCAGCGACGCCAGGCATCTAGTGAGATGCGACTGGTATCTCCATCATGACTGGTACCTGCTTCCTGCTGTGGAGAAATCACCAGGCTGGTGGAACTCATTGATCCATTTGGATGGCGAAGAGGTTGCGTGCCCAAAAGGAAGCTCAAAGTTTACCTCGTGCTGTGCTTTGGGAGGGGAGACCCATGGCAGCCCTCAAGTGTGACCACGAGCATGGTGCTGGAGTAAGTAAGCACTCAGCTGCTGGGGGCTGCCTGGGAAAAGGTTAAAAATCCCATTTGTGCCTCCTCAAAGAAGCCTCCCCTGCAGGAAACGGCCTATTGTGAGCAGGATTCAGCCGTTTCCGCTGAGCCCAAGCTTGGCCCCATGGCCACCAGCATTGGGGAAGGTGGGAGCCCAGCAGCGGGGTGAGGAGAACAGTTGGTGACATGTCATTGTAGAAGAGGCATTGAAAAGCAGAAATATCCGAACTGCCACCAAAACTCACTGTAGAGGTGGTGCAAACAGGCACGGATGGTTTGTTGGGGAAGAGCAGAGCCTGATTTCTCCTCCGGGGGAAAAGAAAACAGACAGAATAAAATAAATAAAATAAAATAAAACAACCACAAGGACCAGAAGAGTTGTTCCAAGCCTCATGCCAAGGGGAAGACGAAGGCAGATGCTACCGAGCGGGGACACAGCCGGCCGGCGCAGACGGAGGAGCGCTGAAAGCCATCCTGGCACAGCCAGCACTGTTCCCCGAGGTCTGCCGGGAGAGCGGCAGCACCAGGCAGGAAACTGCTGCCTCTCAGCAACTGAGGGAGATTTAATTAAAAGACATTTAAATAATAATAATAAAAAAAAATCAGAAACGCCTCCAAACCCTCCCTGCCACCATCTCCACGGGGGGTTCCATCACATTGCATTTCAAAACCACCCTCGCAGCATCGCGTTGACCAAAAGCTCTTGCAGAAGTGAGCCTGGGTACCACCTCACCAGGACAGGGTTCCTGGCACGCAACTGCAGCCACCAGCACCCCGAAAAAACCAGCTGTGGGGAGAAACCCTGACAGAGATCCAATCTCAGTCACTTTTTTTAAAAAAAAACCCAAAAAACAACAAAAAAAACCCCTACGACTATGAAACTCGCAAACCAACTTTGCAATATTTGCATGTGGTTTTGGAATCCAGCTGGCCCTCTTGGCTTAGTTTTTAAAAAACCCCTTCGACCCTTAAATAAAAATATATATATATTTGCACAAACACATCGAAAGGGGTTTGTGCACTGGAAGCAACTTGCTCATTCAACACATTTATAGGGAAAAAAAAAAAAAAACAAAAGGGGGGGGAGTTTTTTTTGAGGGAAAAAAAAAGAGCCGGGGGGCCTGCCACTGGGAGAGTATTAAGGAAATGGATTTCCTCCTCCTGCGATTTGCTACAGAAGGAGCCTTTCCTCCTTCGCCAGGCCCCCCGGCCACCCCTTTCCCGTCCGGATTTGCTTTGAAACGTGGCACTGCGCTGAAGGGGAGGGTTTGTGCGGGGGAAGCAGGGGGGGGTCCGATCCGGCCGAGCTGCTGACCACGGCTCACAAACACCCGAGATGCTTCTGTGTAGGGTGCCCGGAGTTGAGTGAAGCTACTCGGTGGTGGCCTCCAACCCTCCCCTGTCTCCTCCCTGTGAAAGAGGAGAGGAAAAAAGCAAGCTGGGAGAGAATGAGAAGGAACAGGGGGGGAGTGTGGCATTCCCGGCATGGCTCTGCACGGTGTTGGGACATCAGCGGGGCAGTGGCTTTCTCAGGGGGTTCTGGCCACCCCAGCTGGGAGAAGGTTTCCCATGGAGGAGCTGGGGATGCCTTCTCATGGCCCATGGTGGAGTGGGATGGCCGGGATGGGGAAAGGCCAGGGAACCGCTGGCATCTACAGGAGGCCCAGGAATCCCCGGTGCTCGTCCCATGGCGTGGGGTCAGCAAGCTGTGGAGAAAACACCTGGAAAAGGGCTAATGTTAAAGAAAAAAAAGGCAAAAAAATAATCACCTCCCTTTCCAGTAGGTGGAAATGGCAGTGAGGGGTTGACTTCTCCATGCATGCGGCCGGGTGGCCGATGGTCCCCTCCGTGCTCGGGAAGTGGTGGTGGGTTTGCAGGAGAAAAGGGGGTTCCTCACCCTCTGTGCTCCCCCTTCCACAGCTGGGACCCTGGACAGGGGTGGGGGTGCCAGATGGATGTGTCACCCCAAAAACCAGCACCAGGCTGGGTCCCCACGGGGATTTTGTTTTTTTGGGGGGGCATCTCTTTGCTGATGGGAGAGAGATGGG